>NC_092811.1:49944713-50254713 GCF_040954645.1 Diabrotica undecimpunctata
CATTTAAAGCAGCTTAAAGTATATTGCTTGTATAAGATTGTGTTATAAGGTAGTTATAAGTATATTTTGGTCACATTTAGTATTAACGTTTAGATAAGTGCTTTCACTAAACGGGTTTTACCAGTAGATAGTTTCTCTCTTTCTAATACTCTCTATGAACAAACCCGAAAAATGACCAAACATGGACTTAACGGATTTTTGCAGTAAGCCCACGATATATGACAATAATAACTAGTTCCATAAAAGCCTGTCATACTATTAATGACATCAAACTGATTGCTATGCTGATATAAGTATAATATTGTAGGTTTTACAGCTCCTGCATATATAATAGTGTTAAACTGTTCAGCTGAGACTATTTTAATTTGAATATCTAAAAGTTGTTCAATACGACGAATATCTTCCAGAGAGCAGCCTATAGAACAATTTATGCTCAATGCCTCATATAGTTCGTTAGCTATCTGTTCTTGAAGTACCCTTGAAATACCCTTACGTATTTGTACAATATCCTGCGATGTTAAAGTGTGATATAGTATTGTTGTTCTGTGATATGTTAAAGCAACTACGATTGCACGGAGAGCGCATAAATTACCGTTGTTATGAATAGCCGTTATACTACGCTTGGTATGACGGTTTGTTGCCAAATTTATGACCCTGGTTCGTCCAGTGCGTCTAGGTAATTTTAACACTTATATGTCGAACACTATTTCGTTAATATTAACAGACTGATCAGGTGTCAAGACATCTTCAATTAGGTCTAAAAAACATCAGTAGATAGGGATGCACTTAAGTCCACTTTTTGTCCCCAGATCTAGGGAAAAACTGTTCCGGCCTTATGGAGAATAGGGCAAATTTCCCCAGCCCCGTATCTCAAATTTCCCCAGATTCCCACCGTGACCACAGGCGATTAAATAAAAAAAGTTCATCCTCGGCTGGCCTCGAACCCGCGTCCCATACGTTCATGACTAGGCGCCCAGACTACTAGACCAATCGGTCATTTGAAGTAGGTAGACGTCAATAGGTATAAAAAAAAATAAAGTCAAAGGTCATGGTTAGGACGGGATATACGTGGGGAGGAGGTAACGAATACAAAAAAAAACATGGCGACGTAGTGTCAAAACGGAGCTTTTCGATGTGACGACGGCCGATGGGGCGCGTACCGATGTGGCGGTGCATCGGTAAAACAACAATAACGTCAAGGTTGCGATATGGTTATTGCAGCCATATTTTTATTTAAACTTGTGTGTTAAATATGAAATGCCGCAAACTCAAAGTACGATAAAGATGTAAAGAGAAACTATTTTTAACAAAAAGAGTTTTTAGTTGTAAAGAATTATGTTTTGAATCGAGTATCTAACTCTTGACTTGAAAGTATTTACAAATTAGTAAAGATTAGGTTAAATATCAGTGTTGCAGAAAACCGCAACTTCTGCGATTTTCTACCACAGAAAACAAGTTCTGTGGTATTGTAAGCGTAATATAAACAAATAGTTCATATCCCAATATTCGGAATGCAATACTTTTATTTATGAAAAACGAAAAATTATAGGTGACATGTTATTTGATAAAGAGTTCAAAATAAATCGTAATAACTAATGGTAACTTAATGGTAAAAACTTACGAACTATGCATCTGTGTGTGTGTGTGTGTTTAAAAACTGAGCCACAGCGTCAAAGGTTCCAGTAACAAGTCATGCTTTGTTTGAATTTTCAAGCACAGCGCAAAGAATACATTAGTGGCAGGCAATTCACACCTTTCCATGCCTAAAACTGAAGTGTCTTGTGAGCAAGACTCAGTATGTATATTCTCAAAATACAATATTTCCAAAAAGACAAATAATTGTAACGCATAAGGACATAATGCAATTTTTCGGTGATTGTTTTCAGAAACGAAAAAAATAGTTAGCGATCTAATAAATTTAGGTTTAAATAAAAGACAACCCTACAAGAGAAACTAATTTAAAAATTAGTAAAATTATTATAAGAATACGCCAGGATGGGGTAAGGAAAAGGGAAACAGGTCCAAGTAATGGATCATGGGTGTACCCACCATCCAACCCGTGCCAGATAAACCGACACTACAGCATCTCGTTCAGTATAGGGTAAAGTAAGTGGTTCTAAAAACAGGACATAAAACGCTAACACACGCCTTGGTTCTAACAAAGATACATAGAGTATTAAAATTCATTTTCAGTATTGATTAAGCAACGATACAAGAAAAAAAGAATACGACAGGTAGGCTGAAACAGGAGAATGACAAAGGAACAGGAAAAACAGGTATTTCCACCAATCAACCCTACCAGAGCGTCTCCGCCAGATCTCATCTCATACAATCAGATCATATCTGTGATAGGTGCATACAACCATTTTCAACGACTACCCAATTAGAAGTTCATACCAAAGATTGTTTGAGAATTAATGAGACAGCCATTAACCCCCCAAAACCTGACCCCCTTAAAACTTATTCAAAAATGTTTTTCTTTTCAATTTGGCAATAAAATGGGTTAAGATACAATATACTTCAGGCATTTTTGTTTCAAATATACCTAGGTGGTCGTAAATAGCTGTCTAACTATTCATACGCTAGGCTTTCACAACACCATGTTTTTATTAGAAATTATACAATAATAGAAACGAAACTAATGAACCAATGAACGTTTACAAAGAAAACTTAAAATTATAAACAAAATAAATTTATCTCAAGTGGTACAATTTAAAACAGTTAATGTGAAGTCCAACATTACATTTGCTGCAAATAAAAGTAACGCATTTATGGTATCTTGCACAACGTCTCTGTGTTTGATTTTTGATCGGCCAATGATTCAGTCTGTCATATCGAACTTCATCAAGGACATTTGAGGTTCTTTGAGGTGTAGGAGTACAAAGATCATTCATTTCTTCAAGTAATAGCAAGGAATTGAAATAATTATCTAGGAAAATTTCACTTCCTTCAGGAAAATATCCTAAAGCCATCCTTTTTGTAACAGAACTGCCTAAAGGTATATTAGTATCTCTTTGGCTTTTCCCCTCATATAGTTCAAACTTAACGCAGTATCCATTAGGAGTATTTAAACACCAAAACTTAAACCCAAATCGAATGGGCTTTCCCCTAATAAATTGTTTGAAATGATGACGACCGTAATAGGGTTCCATCGCCTCATCCAGAGACCATACAGTAGGTAACGGGTTTGCATACAATTGAAACTTTGATGACATATGCTTCAAAAGGGGTCTTACTTTTCTGCATTTATCCTGTTTAACGGTCGTGTGTAATTATTGCCACCTGAGAGCACTCTGCTAGTAGACCAGGGCCCAATAAATTTACGCTATTAGTATTCACCAAATTTTCTTCCTCTGGAACTTCATCGGTATCCGTGTCTCCGTCGTTTTCAGGGGGAAACAATGTAATGTCTATTAATTGTGAACCGGCAAGTTCATCGTCACTATCGGACTCTTCCAGACACGCTATTAGCTCTTCGGTAGTGAGTGGTCTCCTAAAAAAAAACAAATATAAAATTACAATGCCTAACTAAACTAATGGTCATAAAATCCTAACGTATGAATTTTCATACGCTTAATTTTTGAATACCATCGGTAACACAAAGTGATTCTGTATACCACTAAATATAAACAGTAGTGTAATATAACCTCTAAATGAAAAAATAAACAAAGAATCTGACTAAAAACATAACAACTTAGCAACATTTTTGTATAAAGACTTACCTCCTCTCCCACTTTTGACGGAATTTAGTTGTCACGTCAGTTTGATTTGATTTAGAAGCCAAATTTTTAACTAAATACACCAATTAACCGGTAAAATATAAACACCACACGTTGTTTAATTGATATTTGACACAATAAACAGAAACCAGCGCCGTCTTTTCGCTGTAAAGTTAAACAAAAATGGTATGTTTTGAGTATGGATATTTAGACGGTAGGTTTTGAAGGGTTAAAATGCCTAAAGCGATCCATAAAATGCTTAGATTTAAGAATTACATGAATAAGATTAATCCCACTATTTGTTGGTAATGGCCGGTTTCTCGATATTTTGAATTATTTCTCGACGCCTTTGTATGGTTTCCGAAAACATTTGGCTTAAAAGAGTTTAAGAAGGGGTATTTTCCTCACTTTTTTAATACTCCTGAAAACCAAGATTATATAGGTACTTTACCAGATAAGTCTTATTACGGACTCAATACCATGAAGCCCAAACATGAAGAAGAGTTTCTAAAAAGGTACGAAGAACATAAAAACACCGAGTTTGATTTACAGAAGGAATTACATGCTTACTGTGACTCAGCTGCTCACTCGACGCGACTGACAGAAGCTGAAAGGCCTAAGAATGAATCGAAAGCACAGCTAAAGACAGCAAAAGTACTGCTGAAGAACCTGAAAACACCAAGCTAAAAAAAAAGCCGCCCTCAAAGGCAGAGAAAAACTGAGGAGGTGTCAATCAAAATCAATCATGTCCACCTTAAGAAGTTTTAGGGAAATCGCAAAAAACGTATTAGTAAATAACCTTACATGAAAAATCGGATAAATTAGCATATATCACTTTATTTATTGAAATTAACTGACTCTTAGTAAATATTTCAAATTTGAAGGTATAAATAAACCTGTAAATACATTTTAAAAAAAGGACATGTTCTTATTTGATTGGACTTCATGGACGTTGATAGAAGGGGTTGATAAAAAAAACTCTTAGACTACTTAATATATCTATTGTATTGTTACAAAAAATATCTTGAAAAATGGCTAACATTTACCAACGACACTTTCCACAAAATATAAATGTTTAAATGTGTAGTCCAATGTCAGGTTCTAGACAATCACAGAATTCGTCAGCATCAATTTCGTCGTCCTGGACTTCCACTATTATGGTCTTATACCAAGATAAAAGTCATGTTTCTGCCAGTCATCACCATACATTTTCACAAGTAACGTCTCCACGTCCTTCTTCTTAGCTGCTTTCACTATATTGCTCAGTGGAAGTGACTCTACAGGAGTTGAGAACGACCTTGCAGAATGCCAGCCTTTTTTTGAGGCTTGTTGTAGGTTTCAAAATCACTTTCAAACCTAAAATTCTGTGCCGATTTCACTTTGATAACAGTAAGTTCTTGTCCATTGCGGTTGACAGCTTTCTCTTTCCTCACAAAAATCCTCTTCTTTTCGGATATCATTTCAATGTTTTTAAATCGTGTAGCCAAACTTTTAGCATCAATCAATCCCCAATCCTCTCCAAGTTTCTGTACTTCTCCAACAGAACTATATACATTGTAGTACTCTTCCTTTGTTGCAATGGTAGGCTGCTTCCTGAGTAACTTTTCAACCCTTCCGAACACCCGATCAGCGGGGAGGAAGCTATGCCCGCCAACAGGGTATGTTAGAACAATCTCCTCTAAAGCATTTTGCACTGATCCTAAGTAATACACTAATGTGTGAACAACGGCATTGTTTTTGTTTTGACCGGCACACCCATCACAGAACAGATTCAGTCTTGTTACATTTGAAAAATTAGCGGAGTTCAAGAAATTTATAAGTGCAGATGAAACTTCGGTCGCACCCCTTCCTGCAAGTTCTTCAGTCCATACGTAAAATATGGGGTTTTGTGCGTTTGATGCTACAATGCAAAAAGAGTAAAAACTTAATTGTCTTTTGTAGAACGCGTCTTGAATAGGAGTTTTGGGAAGTGCTTGAATTTGCTGGAGATCAAAACAGAAAGTAACCTCATTTTCTTTGTTTTCCTTTAAGAGCCCATAAAAAGCATTAGCTCTTAATCTGTGTAGTCTTTTCTCCATCATAAATTGGTTGACCACTACCAAGTCTTTCACAGCTTTAGCCTTCTCAATTTTTAGCTGAAGATCTACTTTATTGCATGTACTGCAAACGTCAGAAGCTGGTGATGAAAATCCGATATTTAATTCATTGAAAACTCTCCTAAACATAGATTTTTTAACTTTAAGATTATCAAGTACAGAATCATTGTATATTAGCCACAACTTCTTAATGTTTAAGTCTGCACCAAGATAAATCCTTTTCGATTTTTTTCGATTATAGTGGCTTTCTTTTCCTCTTAAATTTCTCAAAAAAAGGCGGACTGATTCCTTGTTCGCAGCAGATTTGTGACTCTTCCTATCGCCACCCCTCTGATCCTTAACAGCCTTTCCCTCTTTCACCTTTTTAGAAATATTAGTCAATCTTGTTCCCTTCACCATGGTAATATGCATGAAAAGTTTCCTACACACAGGTATAACTTTACCGGTTGATGAAAGTATAGAATATTGTACACTAAAACTTTTAGCCTTTGATTTTTCAGAGGTAGGCCTAGGCCTTCGCCGCTTTATGTTACGTTGATTTATCCAACTGGCAATGGTGTTATCTTGCGTGTTTTTGTCAGGTATTTTGTAGAGGATATTTCGAACAAAAATAGCATGTATAGGCCTAACTAATGCACATTTCACACCTTTGTTCATGTGTTTACATGGAACAAACACACGACATCCCACTGGAGTACTGTATCGCTTAAGCTTGGCTCTAGTTTTTTTATCCACAGTCTTTTTATTTTTACGAGATCCTTCATTGGCATCGCCCACTCTCACTAAGTTTTCTTCATCCATGGAAAATTTCAATTTTATTTAATAAAAACTACTATAATAATATTAAAATTAAACCACAGTGCAATACAAACTCAATACTTGCTATCGACATAACCTAGAGGGACAACACAGACAATGTGTTGACATGGTCAAATCACGTGACCAAATCGGGGCACTCCTATTAGCTGAATGGACATGTGGTGGTATGATTGAAACCAACTGTGGACATGATTTCATTTGATTTGGGAACCTAATATTGTGTATTCATTTTAAACAGGACATGATTTTTTTAACCGAAACCGAAAACACCATAGAATAGGATTCACTCTTTATATTATGAAACAGCTGCTAACTTATTTTTTGATTTTTATGGACATGATTGATTTTGATTGACACCTCCTTAACTGACCAAGCCGGATAAAAGGTAAAAGGCGTACCTTCTCCGACAGACTATGGAAATCTAGAGTACCGGTGGCCAAACAGCGAGTTCTTCTCTTAAATTCAACTCTAACAAAATCTTGAAAGCATCACTTGAAATGGTGATGAATGGTTATGAATATGTAACTACTACTACAGCCATAAAACCTTATAAATAACATCAAAAAACAACACGACAGTAAGGTAAGGAGAAAGGAGCAATGGTAAAGGAAACAGGAAAAACATGTATTCCCACCAACCACCCGTGCCAGTTAAACTGACACTGCAACATCTCGTACAAAAATAGGTAAAATAGCGTAACAAATATCCAGCAAAATAAGTGTACAATTTCTGTATAGACGCTAAAAAAAGCGTCGCTAAAGGTCAAATATTTCGTACAATGATATTTAAAGAATACCCACCACAAAAATAGTTATAAACATAAAAAAAAGGGCTACATATTAGAAAGAGTATAAGCATAACACTACCTATAGAAAGTAATACCGTTCTACACGAAGTAGGTAAAACAAATGGTGATAGCCCTCTTCACTTCACACTTCATGCTGCACGAAGTAAACGAACAGAAAATAGTAAAGTAACAAAGAAGTATTTACGAAACAAATATTGTTCAATATATAGCCAGCTATATCGGCTCTGAAAAGCCTTTTTGGAGCGAAAAGAACCACAGAAAGAGACAAAAGATTTTTTAGATGTTTTTAGACAACAGATAACGTTTTAGACAACGCTAAGAACCACAGGAATAGAGACGATAGCTTTTACTATATAATTTCTTTATTATTATACGCTGTATACTTTAGTCATATAGGAAAAAACATAAGAGGTCCTAACTTTTATGATTACTGAAAGATTTATAATTGTCAGGAAGGTGGAAACAAAGGAGCAATGGTAAAGGAAACAGGAAAAACAGGTATTCCCACCAACCACCCGTGCCAGTTAAACTGACACTGCAACATCTCGTACAAAAATAGGTTAAATATAGGATTAAAAACAATTAACAAAAAATTAAAGCCAGTATTTAAGGTCGACGATATTGCATGATCACGGTACAGCTGAAAGTAAAAAAATCGCACATACCTACATAGTTTTCGACTCTCTAGCGATCATACAGGGGGTTCTCTTAGTCATGACCAAGAAAATTAGAAAATTATTTTGGAGGGACCACTGAATGATACAAAGAAACAGGGTGACTACAAAAAAGGTAATAAAATTCGCATAATTGCTAGTAATATCAATTTCAATCAGCCGATAGCAACCAAAGTAACCACTGGACTCGAACCTCAGCAGACACGGCCATGCATGCAATGCATTTTTCTTATGTTTCTCAACTCGTTGCGAAACGAGGTGCGTTTTGCAAAAAGTAATTAGTTGACATAACGTCTACAGGCGCTTGTGACAGGGTCTCTGAACGTCTTACTGGATCAACGAAAACACCACGTTTTATAGTTTCGAATATGTTGATTAAACGACAGAAAAGAAGGAAAAAGAACATTGGTAAAGGAACAGAAAAAAGGTATTCCCACCAACCACCCGTGCCATTTAAAACGACACTACAGCATCTCGTACAAAAATAGGTTAAATATAGTTAGTTGATATTCACAGGAGAAAGTAAAGAAACCAGCGAAAAACCCTCCTATAAACGACAAATATGTTTTACGGAGGTATTTAATAATGTTTAACAAAGCTATTCAGTATAATATGTACTTGTATGTAAACAGTTCAGCAATAAAGTACTTAGCTGTGACACAGGAGGTAATACAGCTCACCATGAAGCACCGTTTGGAAGTATTGATAGGGTCTAATTAAAAAACCAAGTATTAGCAGTTTCTAAAGTCAAGTATGGTCCGAATACACCTAAAGCAAAACTGTAATATATATATATATATATATATATATATATATATATATATATATATATATATATATATATATATATATATATATATATATATGTATATATATATATTTTGAGTACTGAGGTTTCCGCTATCAGAAACAACAACAACGTCTGAAGCCTCCAGAATACGGAGGGTGCCGTTGCGATTCTTCAGGCTGAACAGCTAAAAATAATATACGTAGATATTTAACCGCTATACCCTAGGGTATGTAAAATATGGAGATTCAACCCCTAATGACAACTTTACCGATGAATCCTCGAGATGTTTTATACGGGTTCGTACAGGTAATACCGTAGAGTATTACAACAAATCAGGAGAACCACAGAAAAGAGCCTGATTAAGTTACTACATAATTTTATATTATTATTATTTTATGATACATCTATATGATTTAGTCGTATAGAAAAAAACGAAAAACGTAATACGACCTATCCGTCAAGGATTACAGAGGTAAACGGCGTTCGAGGAATATACGGTGTCGCTCAGGCAAATAATAACCAACATATGACCATAAAAATTTCCCTATATAATGATTAAAAATAAGTGGATATATCTAAAAACAAATGGTTAACTTGTAGACAATTCCCGAAAAACAAATTTGTCTAATACTGATGAGCAAGATCACAAGATCCGCCATAAGTATATGAACAATTATGATTCAACAAAAACCGGTAAATGATGTATTTGGATGTTAATAATTTGTATGAATGGTCGAGGACATAATTCCTTACACATGACACCACCTTTCGTTAGACTTTTCCACACAGATCTCAACGTTTACAACTATGGACTACATGACGTATATTTAAGCTACATCAAGAACTACGTAGAGTGTTTAGATAACTTTACGACAAAGACGGCCACGCAAAATCTTATACGATCAGATAAGCATCGTGTTTATACTGTAACACAAAACAAGGTTTGTCATCAATATTTTAATACCTCAGAGTATCCAAAAGACGACATTTACGGCATCCCTTAGTTTAATAAGGTATTGTGACATGTTTATTAAAGAAAGCATCTTTAGTACAGAATTTCCTGATAAAATAAGTAGATATAAGTATAATTCATGTGCTAAGAGTCTGGTGAAAAGTAAACAAAGGTTAAGTAGACTCACAAACAAAATGATATCAATCACAGATTCCTAGCTCGCGTATTTCATTGTACGGTTTCTTGTAAAATATTAAATTATATAATCCATTTGTAGCTTTATACTGATTATTGTTAACCCATATATGTTTAAGAGTTAATTTTATCTCCTTATTGCCCATTACCCATTTATTAGTTGTCCAAACATACTGTGGCCCATAACAGCGGTCGATATCTGGCGAATGATGCCAATATTTTTGAAGGTGTTCGGATCTCTCTTCATCCTTCTGCTGTGTATTGTTTTGATGTTCGCTAGTGTCTTCATGCTTCTCCGATTGATGTACAGTTTTCTGATAATTGTCGCTAGTGTCTTCATGCTTATCCGATTGATGTGTAGTTTTCAGATAATTGTTTATTTCTGTAAGAGGTTCAGTTATAGGTATGAAAATTGTTTCGAGATGTTCTTGTTGATCACTCTGCATTCTTTTGAGAGCTTTGTACTTTGTTCCAATAATTTTAGCAAGCTGCTTAATACGTTGTTCTCTGTTCAACATCCTACGACTGAATGTCGATTCTGAAGTTAACAGCTCTATTTATAACCGTTGATTAGACGCTGACTTGACGCTGACTTGACGCTGACATGACGCTGACTCGACGCTGACATGACGCTAACTTGACGCTGACTTGACGCTGACATGATGCCGTACGTAGCATTTGTGTCTGAGTATATGATGATTCGACGCTGAGTCAACGCTAATATGACACTAACTCGAAGATTACTTTACGTAATACCTATTTGAGGCAGGCCGTTTCATTTATACGATCTTCAATGTATGGCGTGATGTTATTCAACTATTTATTAATCCTTCTTTTCACTTTCTCTTTGCTATCCTCTGCTAGCATGTCACTGTTGGCGTCTGCACTGTTAACTTGTCACTGATGGCGTCTGCTATGCTCTGGTACCCTCTGTGTGTCTCTGCTACCCTCTGCTATCATCTGCTATGCTCTGGTACCCTCTGCTAGCATGTTGCTGATGGCGTCTGAACTGTTAGCGTGTCACTGATGGCGCCTGCTATGTTCTGCAAACCTCTGTTACACTCTGTGTGTCTCTGTGTAAGTCTGCACCCATCTGTTAGTATATAGACATTGACCTATTAACACTTTATTTGATTCTCTTTTATGATTTTTCTTTTAAACAATACCTTTCTTATCTGCTATCCTTTACAAAATGACTCTGTGGTTTCTTGTTTGTTTCTACACAAAGATATAAATTTCGAATTTCGACCTGAAAATGTAACAGTCTTTGATATTCCTTTATCTTTATTGGTTGCTTGAACATGGCTGAGTGCGAGTTTCTTGTTCAAATTAACATTTTATCTGAAAATTTTCAATTCGTTACCATAAATCTGATTCAATTCACACAAGATCTTGACTTTGTGTTGATTACGTTCGCAATAAATAATTTCGTCTACAGTGGTGAGATATGGCTGGGGAATAATTATGGTGAGGGCGACTTGGTTCAATTACAGTTTTCTATAGATGGACAAGTGTTTTACGTTGAGAACTTATATGTGAACGAGGATGAAACGAAGGAAGTGTTTATAGAAGATGGTTATTTTACCTTTGGCACTGTGTACATTGTTTTCACGCCTACAGTCAACAATGCTATAATGTCTCTAATGATTTAATGGTTCTATTATATGTATTTTTTACTGTAAAAGTGTAAAATAATAAAAAGATGAAATTTTTAAAATTTTTATTTAAAATTATTCTTTAATTTTTACGTCTTTTTTTTTGGATGGTGGCGTTGTTGTTTGATCCTCCTCCTCTTCGTTACTGTCTAAACCATCAAGCCTGAAACAAAAGCCACATTATATTATACATATTTCAACACGTTTAATACTTACTCATACAAAGACGTCTCGCCAAAAATATCCAGGATGGCTCTCTAAATCAATAAAACAATAATTCTATAAGTAATAAAATGTGGTATATACATACTCTTCAGCAGATGTCTCCTCTTGCTCCTCGCCCTCCTTTAAAGCAACGTCTATTAATTTATCTATTCTGTAAACATAAACGTCTGTTAGTATAAATATCAGTATTCATTAAAATTTACTTACTCTTCGTTTTCTTGAGGTGTTCCGCCCCAATCTAGCCATCCCTGATGCGTGTTTTGTTCCACAGATTTTGTCGTTTTTCTGAAAATTTATAAATTATTTTAGAACTGAATTTATTTATTTATATCATACTTACTGTTCTTTTGTACTATCTTCACTCAACGGCTGATTTATACCTGTTTGTGGCCCTTTATCTGCTTTTACATGAGTAATTTGAGTATTTTCTGCTTGAGTAGATGCCTTTGTGGTGGGCGGGTACTGAGGCTGTAACAGTACCCCATTTTTTGTGTAATAGCTATAAAAATAATAAATAATAAACAATAATAACTAATAAAATAGAATTTATATATGTATATTATATGTATGTATATTATATAGTAACTTACTCTACTGTCTCTCGAAAAAAACAAAATAACGATTTGCACTTATAGCAGAACATTTTGTATGGTTGTGAAACAGCTTGGTAGGCCTTATATACATTGGAGTAAACGATACCGGTGAAAACGATAAATTTATTATTTTGTCCGCATATTGTCCAAACTTATGACTTCTGATACTTAAACCGGAATTGCTTATAAATAAAAACAATAAAATTTTACACATTTTTTTATATTCTTTTCTTTAAAGCAGAAAATTTACAAACATTTGCTTACCCTTACTTAGTCAGCGTCTAACGTTGTCAATTGTTGTTGTTGCTTTCCAAATATTAATTACAGAGGGCACTGATGTTTTATGTGTTGTCTCGGCTTCTCATCTAAAATTATAAGTTTACATAATTTGTACAATGCTTGTACTGTGTAATATTTTTTCTAGGTACTCATGTATTCTTTATGTTACATTTAAGAATTTTTGATACACAAAATTGTTTATTAAGCAAATACAATGGCTTTGTTGCGTATGTTCACTAGGCATTTGGGACATCTGCATATTGGGCATTTTGCAAAAAAAAAAGCTGCGTAGGCATTTTATTTACATGCTTGTTAAAAACCAGGCACATTTACGGTATTTGTTAAAAAACTAGGCATACTTAACGCAAAATAACAATATCTTACCTTAGTATCTGTATACTTCGTCTATTCCTGTCCCTTTACGGTATTTACGCCCTAGGTTTTAGCAATTTAGAACTTTTTGGGATTTTTATAGTAACCGTTGGTATACTCTGTAAGCAAAAGTAAAACTGTTTTAATCTCTTAATTATTTTACCACTTTTTGAAATATTTTGCCGGTACAGCCTCCATTTTGTTCATGTGTATTAAATAAACATTTTTTACAAAATAAAACAACATGTTAGCGCTTTTACCTTCCTTACGTTTTTGAATCATTTTAGGCGTCAGTCATTGAAAAATAATAGTACAGCATAGGTATTACTTACCTCTGTTTTCTTCTGTTAAGCATAAGCGTTGTTCTTGGTAGGTCCTTACACACCTATAAATGTATATTTTTATATTTTTTTCATAAAATTTTTACATTTTGTCACATTTTTCTGATTTATACACTATACTCCATAACACACACATTTCTTTGAAAAATATTATTTAAAATTAAACGATGAAGTCTTCGCTGTTGTTCTACACCTAGCGATAGATAACAGTTTGCGGTTTTGTCGATATCACAGCCTGCTTTCAACTTTATCAATTTCACGTGTTTTTTCTGCTTTTCATAAATAAAAGTATTGCATTCCGAATATTGGGATATGAACTATTTGTTTATATTACGCTTACAATACCACAGAACTTTTGCGGTTTTCTGCAACACTGATATTTAAACTGGAATCTTTACTAATTTGTAAATAATCGAATTAGATACTCGATTCAAAACATAATTCTTTACAACTAAAAACTGTTTTTGTTAAAAATAGTTTCTCTTTATCGTACTTTGAGTTTGCGGCATTTCATATTTAACACACAAGTTTAAATAAAAATATGGCTGCAATAACCATATCGACAACCTTGACGTTATTGTTGTTTTACCGATGCACCGCCACATCGGTACGCGCCCCATCGGCCGTCGTCACATCGAAAAGCGCCATTTTTACACTACGTCGCCATGTTTTTTTTTGTATTCGTTACCTCCTCCCCACGTATATCCCGTCCTAACCATGACCTTTGATTTGTTTTTTTTTATATCTATTGACGCCTACCTACTTCAAATGACCGATTGGTCTAGTAGTCTGGGCGCCTAGTCATGAACGTATGGGACGCGGGTTCGAGGCCAGCCGAGGATGAACTTTTTTTATATAATCGCGTGTGGTCACGGTGGGAATCTGGGGAAATTTGAGATACGGGGCTGGGGAAATTTGCCCTATTCTCCATAAGGCCGGAACAGTTTTTCCCTAGATCTGGGGACAAAAGTGGACTTAAGTGCATCCCTATCTACTTATTTTATTTAAACACAAACACTATACACACTTACTATGTTTTCTCGTTTTTTTTTTGTTTTTGGTTTTTTTATGTTGATGTTCTTACTAAACTATTAGAAAATATTATTCGCTGTCTAAATCTGAAGATGCAGTGCTGCTATCGCTGTCATTACCTTGACCTAGTGTAATTATAATTGGCTCTAGTAAAACTTAAACATGAGTGTCAAGTTCCCACATACGATGTTCTTCTTTAATTATGTGGCCTATACATTTAGCCCATTTCTCTGGAGTTACATGTAGGATTGCTTGAATCAAAAGTGCCTTAACTTCGTTTAATTTTAAAGTTTTGTTATTGCGTGCTACTTCTCCTTTCACTTGCGCCCAGATAAGTTCAATGGGATTAAGTTCGCAATGATAAGGTGGTAGACGCAGAACTTTGACACTATAATTTTTTGCAGTTTCATCCACAGCATATTTAAGATATTCACTTTTTCTTAACCGCGCAATGCATGGTTAGCTGAATTTTGAACATTGATTCTTCGTATGCAATCCCCTTTTCTGTAAGCCATTCTTGAATTCTCCCTTTTCGCCATGCCGTTGTCGCTAATTGTTCTAGTCTGTGGCTATGATATGGCGCATTGTTCATAACAACCACAGACCCAAGATCCAATTTTGGTAAGATTCTCTTAACCTAGCGCTCAAATACTTCGGAAGTCATTTCTTCATGATAATCACCTGTTTTTTTTTCGACTCAAATTGAAGCAAACCATCATCAAGGAACCCTGTATCACTTCCTATATGAGTGATGATTAAACGCCGTCCCTTTCCCGATGGAGCTTTTAATCCTGTAGACCAGCATTCTATAAATGCTTCGCCTTTACTTTTGACATTTAAATCTTGCCAAACTTTTCCAACTGTATAACCTTCGTTAATCCAGGTTTCATCCAAATAATATATTTTGCGTTCAGTGCTGCGAATTTTGCGTATTCTAAATATTTTCTTCACCACAGAATAATTTCATTTTTTTCTAATAGCATACTTTTTCTGTTGCGTTTTACATATCGAAAGTTCATTTCGCGCATGGTCCTGATTAAGACTCTACGAGATATCTTGGGTAAGGAGTCATCGTTTTCGAGCTCTTGAGAAATTTTTTTCAGTGTTGGAATTTCACTCCGAATATAAAATGAATGAATTTTTCGACGTATAAAATTCCTTGTCTCGTCATCCAAAACAATGCTTTTCCTACCTGTAGTTTTACCTTTTTCTTGCTTTTTATTTTCCGATGTATTTTTAAGTACACGATAAATACAGCTAAAGGATATTTTTGTTAGACTGCTACAAATGTCGACCGCTTGGCTAACATTTAATGCCATTTTTCTGCCGACAATTCCTTCATAAACGTTTCGTATCATTATCTTCTCTTCGGACGTTAACATTTTCCGTCTTTTTTGCGGCTTTTGATTTTTGGAATCAACATCTGAATTTTGCTGTCTTCTCTTGGAACAACTCGGTTTTTCGTCCATTGTATTTCAATAATCACAGAATATAACTAAAAATTTACTATAAACCAAAACTCCAATAAAACTCAAATCAAATATTTACAGAATATAACTACAAATTTAGTATAAACCAAAACTCCAATAAAACTCAAACTAAATAATCACAGAATATAACTAAAAATTTACTACAAAACGACAAACTATAACACTCTTATTATCAATAACACGTTTTATCAATACTACAATACAGTATTGATAAAACAGTATTGACAACAATAACTTTACAAATTTATCACATAAAATATACTCACAAAATGCATCAAATGCAGTACCCTCAGAGACGCCAATGTAAATGAACCATCGTTGATGTCTTGATCGGCATTTCTTCGGCGAAAAAATAATAAAAACTAGTTTTACGGCTATGTCTGGGTCGGAACTGTAAATCGGAGTTTTCTCGCTAATTTCAACGTTGCCAAACTATTGAAAAATAATGTTTTAAAATATCGATTTTTATTTTATAAATTTAAATATGTAACGAAACGGAACAAATAAATAAAATTTATTTCATTACAATTTTGTGCTTAATTTTTACTATCAAAAAAATCATGTTTTTTGGTATTTTTATGACGGTAATAATCGCTGCGTGGAAGAATACAGGTTTTGTATGACCATAATTACTACTTGCAAGTACTTACGCAAATTGCAATTGAGAAAATGGGTAGTTTTCGAGGGCCGCTGTTTACATTTAAATTTGAGGATATTTGGCGTTTAACATCACATTTGCTATCACTTGCCTTGTCTGATTATTTAAAACTTTTCCATTCAAATTCGATTTAAACTCCATGTTTAACCTTTCACTGTATGATTTTTTTATTTTTCGTTGCAAAAAAGTTTGAAGACTGAATTTTCGTTATTTTTACGGGAAAAAATTATAAAAAAAATTATAAAAAAAACTATTTTTTTTATTTTGGGAAAATATAAGTGTTGTTTATGAACAACATTATGCAAATAAAAATATAATTAAAACAATATTTAGGAAAAATTAATCTTCATTTTAGTGAAGCAATGTGCTACATTACACTTTTCGCACAACACATGTGTGGATCCAATGCACTGTGGAAATTAGAGCTTAAACTAAGAGAACGATTTTCCGACCTGGAAGAAAATAATTTAATATCTCAAGCTACTATACTTGATCCCAGATTTAAAAAGTTTGGGTTCATAGATCATAACAAATACAAAGAAGCTGTTGAAAATTTATACACAAAAGTAGCCAACATGAAATTTACAGATAATGCTGAAAACGATAATGCAAATATCGAAGAGGAAACCCAAAACCAAAACGCACACTACACGAAAGATTTACTTCAACGTTTGTGGATGGATTTTGACATGGAGGTTCAACAACATGCAAAGCCAGACAATCCAAAAGCATCGGCTATTATAGAAGTAGACAAATATTTAGAAGAACCTATATTATCTAGAAAGGATAGCTCAGGAGCATGTCAGGATCCTCTTCTCTGGTGGCATCAACGAAAGCATATTTATCCAAGCTTATTCAAAATTATGAAGACAAAACTCTGTATTGTGGGTACATCTGTCCCTTGTGAAAGAATTTTTTCAAAATCAGGGCAGATAATGAACGAGAGAAGAGAAAGGTTAAAAACAGAAAAAGTTTCTCAAGTGATATTTTTGAACTACAATTTAAGTAACAGTGATTAATAATATGTGTTAAATACAGACATCCATATATATATATATATATATATATATATATATATATATATATATATATATATATATATATATATATATATATATATATTTATAACTTTATTGAGTTATATGTATATATTATTATAGTTTATTCCTCTTAATACATTTTTGTTCTCTTTTTTCTCATCTTTTTAATTGTTACATTATTTAAACTATAACCTTTCAAAAACGGAAAAATGTTCGAGGAACCTAAAAATTATAACAGACACATAAGCTGGTCAATTTTACCCATGTTCTCGCCCAAAAAATGTCACTTTTTCTCTCGAGATACATCATTAGATATATTTTAAGAGAAATTACCCTAAATTGGATAAGTTTTAACACTGATTATATCTAGATTCGAATTTAGTGAAAGAAATAAGAAATGGATAATGTATAATACTTCCTTTAAAATCTATTAATTATTGTAAGTTATATGGTCATTCTTTTAATTGCCGACCATAAACTTTCTTCACTTTATTGAGTACTTTTACAATAATTATACTCGCGGCAACAACGCATACTACATAATTAAATTTGTGAGCTTGTGGGTATGCTGTAATCTATTGTATCCGTGTCGAAGATTAACAAAAGAGAAACTGACACTGTGTCGACTAAAGTCGACACTGCACAGTGTCTATGCTGTGTACACGTATCACAAAAAAGTATTTTAATACGCTGTGTTGGTGTGTTGAACTGTGTCATAGGTGTCACTGTGTCAGTTCAACTGTATCAATACGATTGACACACTCTAAAGTGTCAATACAAGAGTGCCATTCAACACAGTGTTACACATCTCTATTGTCATGCACAAACTGATTCATCTTTATCTGCTATTAAAATAAATGTTTATTTTTAATGTGTTATGAAGGGTTAATATAGGTAGAGGTCCCGTCATTTCGGAAGGCATCTAATTTGCATATTATGAGGCTTGTCGAAATTGTATAAGAATAAGAACCGCCTTTGAAGTTGGTGATTGGTTACTGAAATTTTGACTAAACGACAGTGGCGCGCACTATTTAGTAGATACAGCTAAAACATATTATACTGAATAAAGGCGATTTTTTAGTTTTTAATAATTTTGTACATATTGCCAACATTTGAAAAATGATCAGTAAGATATTTGATGGGACAAAAACAATAATACCTTCGTAATACGTTTTACCAGAACAAATAAACTATTTTTATTGTACAAAAGAATTATTAAGGTCTGAATATTGATAAGTTGAACAGAATGGATTTTTAAAATAGCAATTAATTGTCAAGGGTATTTTCCAAAATATCAAATACCAATACAATACCAAAATATTAAAGAGTGAGGATAATTATATGCTAATGAATGGTCCCAATTGCATGTACTTAGAACTTCTACCTGATTTAAGTCTTTTCTTGGAAACCTTTTAGTGATATAATAAAGTCATGTAAACATAAATATTCCTGTCTTTGGGAAAGGCCTAATTTTATGGACCTACCCGATTTAAGACGTTTCTTGGAAATATATATTAGCGAGATAATAAAGATTACCGTCAATATTGCTGCCCTTCTAAAATATATGCACATCTAAATTTGTAAATGAAAACTTTTTTTTTTGTTTTAGGGTAAATACCCACACAGCCAGACACAATTTTTTTAAAAACAGACAGCAAACAATCGTAAATTTCTTTTCTGTCTAAAGCAAGAAGATGCAGTACATTATATGGACTTTCAATGTTTAATTTTAGAAGTTTTCTGAAAAGCTCATTAGATTGAGCTCTATATTTTAAACAATCAAAAAATATTTGGTCCAGGTCACCGACTTTATTACAGGATTCACAAAGATCACTCTTAAGTATTTTTGCTTGCTATTTTTAATGTGTTTTGAGAAATAGTTATTCGCAACTTCTTGATATAGAGTCCAATCTGCTTTATTCAAATTCCATTTTGTTTTTGGATGTCTTATGATGTCTTTACTTTCCATGCCTTTGTTAATTTCTATAATAATTGGAAAATGATCTGAACCCAGTACATCAGGTAAAGTTTCCCATGCACAATTAATTGCTATATCTTGAGTTGCAAAAGTTAAATCCACGACCGAATTATTCCCATTATTTGTGAACCTTGTAGGTGATCCGGTGTTTAAAAGTACTAACTCCGTATTGTCTGAAGCGGTTATAATTTGCGTGCCTTTGGTGTTACTTTGGTATGATCCCCATGTTGAATGATGCGCATTGAAATCACCTCCAAATATACTATTTGACTTGGTACAGTTAAGAATTGGTACAGTTAATTAATATAAAGAGAAACATGTTAGCGTTATTTCACTGTTATTCAATATTTGTATACCACACATTAAAATTTTTCTTAATTGGAATTTCTTTAAAACAAAATACATTTCTGACAAGGATTGCCACACCTGCATAACCATCATTTCTATCTTTACGAATAATGTTATAACCCTTGAAATTATATTGTTTATCTGGCTTAAACCATGTCTCTGAAATTAAGGCAATATCAATTATATTTTCATTTAAACATTTAAGTAAACTCAGTTTATTGGCTACAGCTGATTGCGCATTCCATTGCAAAATTTTTATTTTACTTTTTAATTTATTAGCCATTACTTAAATTTATTGAAATTGCTAATTTTATCATAAATGTATGTTTTATCTAACTTTTCTAAATCGCTAAAAGAATCAAACTCTTCGAGTACACTTTTAAAAATATTGAAAAATATGTTTATAAATTCATCTGTATTAGGATCAGGATCGGTACTGTGTAAAATATTTGAGGGAAGAGGTCTTTTTGGACCAAATTCAAAAGGAAACATAGCTTCAGGTAAGGGAGATTGGACTTTCCTTTTTTTAAAATGTGAAGAAGTTTCAGGTTGATTTGGAGGTACTTTTTGTGTTTGTTTTTGGGTATTGGATGAGATTGGATAGGTATATGTTATAAACATACACCTATCTATTGGATGAGATTAGATAGGTATATGTTTGGTGTTAGTTTGACTTGGGAGAGGTGAAAAGCTTTCATTATTTAGCATTCCTGATACTTCAAAACTATTCCTCGTACTAACAGCAGATGTGTAAGAGTTTTTTTAGACTGTCCTTTGCTTCTAAGAAAGTTAAAGTTTTGTCGGCGGGATCCTCCGACGACAGAGAAGTGGGTCGGGTTTCGCCCAGAACGTTGATTCTCTGCAGCCGGGATATTGGGCGTGATATTATTATCTGAGACTGAGCACCAGTTTCAGACAATGTGGTGAATACCACGTCGGAGACCTTAAAGGTCTTGGTCGTACTGAGAACATTTGAAATTGCGTTAAGGAACTCAAAGTTCAAAGCCGTGTTTGCTGGATAACATGGAAAGTTCACAGCAGTTATACTCGAAGCAAAGGCGAGATTTTTGGCTTCAGGGCGGCGGATTCCAAGGGGCTTGAATCCTAACAAATTCTGGTTGACTCTATTGTCTTGATTTATGTTCAAGGAAGATTCATAAGGTCCGGGGGGCTGATCAGATATTGACGTCCGGACTGTTTCTGCTAAAACACCTAAGCATAGTATTTCTTCGTAGAAGTTATGAATGGCAAGTCTTTTAATTTCGTTTTTTTTTCTTTAAATTTTGGACATTGTTTGGAAATGGATTTATGCTCATAATTTTTACAGTGTATACAATAACTGTCTTGTGGGTCTTTACAGTTATGATCATCGTTTTTCTCTTGTCCGTAGTTAATACATCTGGTTTTTGTACTGTTGCAATTACGAAATATGTATCCATGTTGCAAGCATTGTATAACTCTATGCACATAGGGTTCTACGGAACAGGCAACACTGTTTATATATACATATCTGGGTAAAATGTTTCCTTCGAAAGTAAGTAATACCATTTGTCTGGGGACATATACTTTTTCTCCAAATGAAATCGTAGGCTTCCACGGCCAGAGTCAGAATTATAGTTTATTCGTCTTCCGGGTTTGGACCGTGTCATTTGTGAGTGACCCAAAAGTGGGTTCATCTCGACGTTTCGCTACAATTGTATGTAGCTTCTTCAGGAGAACAAAAAAGAAAAAGAAACAAAAAGACAGGAAGATGGGTAGTTAGCAACGGTAACTCAGTTACTCAACGCAACCAGAGGCGAATACTAACTACCAAGATGGGCATTTGGTCACAGTAACTCAACTACTCAACGCAGCCAGAGGTGAAAACCAAATGCCAGGACAGGGATTCACGTCCAACAGCTCAGAACACTAACGCGCCGAGAGGCAGGGAGTGAATCGTTGCTAACTACCCATCTTCCTGTCTTTTTGTTTCTTTTTCTTTTTTGTTCTCCTGAAGAAGCTACATACAATTGTAGCGAAACGTCGAGATGAACCCACTTTTGGGTCACTCACAAATGACACGGTCCAAACCCGGAAGACGAATAAACTATAATACTTTTTCTCCATTTAAGTCAATTTTCCTTTTGAATCGAGTGACTTCCGTTACTGTTATATTGGATATTATATTATCAAAAAGATATTGGTCCTTAGTATCTACGTTTCTTATTATGCCTTTTCGTTGAAGCAAATTATTTGGAATATATGCTTTTAGTTGTTCCTCTTTTAAATTTTCATTTTTTACTAAATTATTTGCATCTTTGTTTTGTAGGGATTTTTCCACTTGGTCCATATTTTTGGTCCCCCCTTTGTCAGTGGGAGAGTTTTCATCCATTTTTGTAAACTACCACTATATACACACAAACAAAAACAATAATAATAAACACTTAAATAAACACAAAAACTGGGTTTATTTGTCCGGAGTGAAATTGGTTTATTATTGATGGTCACAAAAAACTGGTCTTAATAACTATTTAAGCACCTGTAAATATACGTGTTCTCTCTATGAATGATCGAACAAGACTCCTAGTGAAGGTGAAATGAAAACTTAAAGATATAAAATTAACTCTATATACATACCCTTTAAAAATTCATACACCTAATGTGAATGTTTCAAAGAACAACAAAATCTAATTTAATTTTCTTCTTCCGAAGAACACTCGATATCACTGTTGTCACTTCCTAAGTTTATTATAATGGGATTAATATCTTCTTGGCGGTCTATTTGGACTTCGGATTTTAAATAACTGTCTTCTATTTTAATTGCATGATTATATCGTTTTCTCCACTCATCTGGGGTTATTTCGGAAACTCGTTTTTCCAACAGGTGTCTCACATCTTCTAATTTGAAAGTTATGTTATTTTGTGAGATATTATTTTTAATCGCAGCTCATATTAGCTCTATTGGATTTAAATCCGGATGGTATGGAGGTAACCGTAAAGGAGTGTGACCATATTCACGCAAAAGTTCATCGAATTCATACATTTTGAAACGATTTTCATGGTACTTAATCAACGCATACAATTCGGGTTCAAAACTTTGAGGATTAAATGTTATATTGTTTTTAATCAGCCAATAAATCATATCATTCTTTTTTGGAATTACTATTAGGCGCAGGATTCACTTGTATCGAATGGTTTGAAGCATTATCAGTAGATAGGAAGCCATTTCACCCCACTTTGACCTTTGACCCCTCGCGCTCCAGGCACACCCCGCGATGACGTCATGAACGCTAGCCCGCGCCCCGTCAGGACGCCCAGCCTACTAGGCCAATCGGTCATTTGGTAGGCGTCAATAGGTATAAAAAAAGTATTTATCAAAGGTGTAACGGTCATTTGTCATGGTTAGAACGGGATATACGAAGCAATGTGTCGATATAAAGTGTAAATACAAACCGCAGAGAATAACGCAAAAGCGAATAGTAATGTCAAGGTTGTCGATATGGGTATTGCAAACATATATTTTTATTTAAACTTGTGTGTTAAAGAAATCCGCAAACTCAAAGTGCGATAAAGAGAAACTATTTTTTAATCGAGTATTTAAAATATGAAAAATTACGAATGTATTTACAAATTAGTAAAGATTACAGATATCACCGTATTAAAATGCAAATAGCAGAAAAACACGTGAAATTGATAAAGTTGTAAGCAGGCTGCGATATCGCCAAAAGCGCAAACTGTTATCTAGGTGTAGAACAATAGCGAAGACTTCATCTTCAAAAGCTCTGTGGTATTGCTAGCGTAGGTAATGATAACAAATAGTTCATAATAAACCAATGCACATATTCGGAATGCAATAATTATTTATGAAAAGTAGAAAATTATAGGTGACATGTTATTTAATAAAGAGTTCAAAATAAATAGTAATAACTAAAGTAAATATACTTAATGGTAAAAACTTACGATCTATGCATCCGTGTGTATGTTTAAAAAAATTCAGCCACAACGCCAATGGGTCCAGTAACAGGTCATGATCCGTGCTCTGTTTAAAATTTTCAAACACAGCGCAAGGAATCCATTAGTGGCAGGCGATTCACACCTTTCCATGCCTAAAACTGAAGCGTCTTGTGAGCAAGACTCAGTATGTATATTCTAAGCAAAATAATATTTTCTCAAAAAAGGAATTCCAAGAAAGAGACGATAGATTTACTATATAATTTCTTTATTATTATTATTATACGCTGCACACATTAGTCATATAGGAAAATACATAATAGACCCTAACCGTCAAATATTACTGAAAAATATATACACGACAGGAAGGTGGGAAAAAGGAGCAGTGGTTAAGGAACAGGTAAATAGGTATTCCCACCAACCACCCGTGCCAGTTAAACCGACACTACAGCATCTCGTACAAAATAGGTTAAATATAGGATCAAAAACAATTAACAAAAAACCGGTATAAGTATCAAATTTAAAATTCGATGATTATACTTAGTAACGGTACAGCTGAAAGTAAAAAACCGTTGAAAAGCCTCTCACAAATACCAAATATGTTTGTCTGCTTTACAGGACTGTTTAAAGAAAACAAAATCTATTTTCCCTAAAAACCACGATCGTTTTTCCATAAAATGATATTAAAATATAGGGCATTGTCCCGCTTAGGGAGAACGCGTAGCACTTTGGCTAGTTTGCAAAACTGAACGCAGGATGGCAATACAAAAATCATACAACCAAGCCCTTAAGCTAAAGACGGTCCTGAAAACACCAAGGTACAAAAAGCCCTCTTCAAAGGTAGATAAAAACATTAAGAAACCAACTAAAAGGTGAGCAGAAGAAGGAGGGTGGCTTCATGCCTACTACGCAGACTGCAAAGCATAGAATACAATGAGATGTTGGTAGTAGGTGTGAAAACAATGTACACAGCACCAAAGGTAAAATAACCATCTTCTACGAAAACTTCCATCGTTTCACCCTCGTTCACATACAAGTTCTCGATGTAAAATATCTGTCCATCTATAGAAAACTGCAATTGAAGCAAGTAGCCCTCACCATAATTATTACCTAGCCATATCTCGTCATTGTAGACGAAATTATTTATTGTAAAAGTAATTAACACAAAGTCAAGATCTTGTGTGAATTGAACCAAATTTAAGTTGATGAATTGAAAGTTTTCTGATAAAATGTTAATTTGAACAAACGGGAGAATGTTACACCGCACCTTGGCTCCTCTCACGTCGAATTTCCTCCTCAGATTAAGAGGAAACGAAGCATGCATTAGTGTATATAATTTTGATCAGACATGCTTTTATCGCTTTGTGTCCTATTAAAGAACATGCACAAAGAGTATCCAAGTATCCTCATTATTCTGATGTATTGAAATTAAAAACTATTCAGGCACCGCTGAACATCAAACAGATTCCTATGTTTGAAAAACAGAATAACATATCGATAAACATATATTACCTTAATACAGATAAACATTTTAAGACCCTCCCCAGCATATTTAACGAAAGAAAACATGTAAACCTATTATTAATTCAAGATAAATATAACGACGTAGAAGGGCCAATTAGATACCACTATGTGGGTGATAAAAAGCCTATCTCGCCTACTCTGTAAACAGCTAAGTAAAGAAGAACATAAACAATATTGAAAAAATATATACATACGAGGAAGGTAAGGAGAAAGGAGCAATGGTAAAGGAACAGATTAATAGGTATTCCCACCAACCACCCGTGCCAGTTAATGACACTACAACATCTCGTTCAAAATAGGTTAAATATAGGATTAAAAACAATTAACAAAAAATCCGGTATAAGTATCAAATTTAAAGTTTAAAGTTTATCAAAGTTAAATTTAAAGTAAACAAAAGGAGACTGATTTCAACATGCCTAATAAAAGTAATAAAATGTTAAAATTTAAAAATTTTCGTAATAAGATTAATCACACTTATCACACTTGCTCGTTTTCCCTAAAACTTTTGGGTTGACTGAGTTGAAAAAGGGGTATTTCCCACATTACTTTAACAAGACAGAATACCATTCGTACATTGGTTCACTCCCTGATATCCCTTATTACGGGACAAATACCATGAAGCCCAAACAAAGGGTTTGAATTTTTAAAATGGTATGAGACACCTAAAAACGACGATTTTGATTTACAAAGGGATCTACATCTGTATTGCGAATCTGATGTAGACATTCTACGAAGAGGCATATTTTGTCAATTAGAAAACTTTTTAAAAATGTTGTTGTTTTCGCTCACAATGGAGGTGGTTTCGATCACCAGTTTGTTTTGAATCATATTCTAACAAAGACTGATATTACTCCTGATCTGATTATGCGTGGTACGAAGCTGTTGTCAATGACTGTTGGTAATGCTCGATTTCTTGACAGTCTCAATTACTTTCCAATGACGTTGTCTGCTTTACCCAAAGCGTTTGGTCTGTCAGAGGCTAAAAAGGGATATTTTCCCCATCTATTCAGTAGGACGGAAAACCGGAACTATGTCGGACCTATACCACCTCTTGATTTTTATGAGCCCAATACGATGAAGCGCCAACAAAGGGATGCATTTTCAAAATGGCACGTTGATAGAGTTGCTAAGGGGTATGTCTTTGATTTCCAAAAGGAAATTCTTACATACGGTGACTATGATGTTGATATTTTTGCTACTGACAGAAGAAAGGCCTAAGAATGACAGCAAAAGTACTGCTGAAGAACCTGACAACACCAAGCTAGAAAGCCGTCAAAGGCAAAGAAAAAGTTGACCAAAGCGGGAAAATGTAAGTATAGACGGGTTTTTTTCAATAGAATATGGAAATCTGGAGTACAGGTCCAAACTTTTTTTGTTTTTTTGTTGGTGGGGGCGTCAGTGTCGGCGTTAGACTCTCCTCCTCTGCCTCCTCTGCCTCTCCATACTCCCCCTTCTCCTTATCCTCCTCCTCGTCAATGTAACAAAGAAGTATGTACGAAACATAAATATTGTTCAATATATAGTCAGTTATAGACAACTCTAAGAACCATAGGAAAAGGGATAGAATTACTATATAATTTCTTTATTATAAGTTGTATACGTTAGTCATATGGGACAAAAACACATAATAGGACCTAATCGTCAAAGATTACTGAAAAAATCCACAATCTACACAATATCGGAAGTCGTACTTATCTGCAGTGTACAGGTCACTACAGTGAGTTTTTAACGGTTCATATTGAGGAGACCTGTTGTGTGCGATCATGAAGGATGAAACGAGTGGCCTATTCTCGTTTCTCGTTAAGCAGTTTGACCAAAAAAATTTTTTCTATAAAAACATATAGTTTGTAGAAAACTATTATATATAATTAAAAACGGGATAATAGTAAATTTATGTCATAAGGTTGTAGGAATGTTTTTGGATGATGCATTTACAGTTTTTAGTAGAAAACTTCATATACTTTAAATATGTAGTAGCCAATGTAGTAAAAAATCTTTATATAAACACACATATCAATTAATCATTAAATCCTTGTTGGGTTGAATACCCAACTTTAAGGGCGGCAGACACAAATATTTTCGAAAAATCTATATAAACTTATGAACAATGCAGTGTTCGGTAAAATAACCATCTTCTGCATAAAAATCATAAGCGTACTAACAAAAGGACACATGAAAAGAAAATTGCACGCGGATTAATTGTAAAAAATTCACCGGGTCCTGAAATTCAAACAGAGCGCTTGGCTTAAGCCATATATCGATCTTAATACAAATCTCCGGAAGGCACCGAAAAATGAGTTTGAAAAGAACCTTTTCAAACTCATGAATAACGCTGTGTTCGGGAAGACCACTGGTTGTGAAAACCATCGTTAGGCTTTTCCGCACTGACCTAAACGTTTATAACTATGGAAGCCATGACGTATACTTAAGTTACATCAAGGGCTATAGAATGCTTGGATAACTAAAAAGGTAACTGTCTCACAGAACCTCATCCGATCTGACAAGCAGCATGTGAACAACATAGCACAATACCTTAATAAACTAATGGACTGTTTTGTGATATGTTTGTTAAAGAAAACAACTTTGGTACAGAATTTCCTGATAAAATAAGTAGATATAAGTATAATTCATGTGCGAAGAGTCTGTTGAAAAAACATAAGCAAAGGTTAAGTAGACTTACAAACAAAATCATATCAAACACAGATTCCTAGCTCGCGTATTTCAATGTACAACAACATGGTTGTGAAAATGTACAGCAAGGGTCTAACAATAACTATAGAAAGTATTCACCAGCAGAAGTACGATCAAATGATTCCGCTATTAAAATGTTGACAATGGTAAAGACAATAGATGAATTTTATTTTAAGTAAATGTTATAATAAGTATATAAGAAGTATAGAACTGAAAGCTTACAGCATTTATTTCGTCCTTTGAATTAGCAGTAAACAGTAAAGAGGTAAATCATATTTATAAGTAGACATAGCCATATATAAAATAAAAAAAAGTCATGTACAAAATAAAAAAGACATATTATAAGCAAAATAAGAATATACATACCTGGAGGCATCGTGCTGGTGCTTCTTGCTTCTGGTTGTAGACACTAAATAATACTCAATGCTCTCGACCAGGCTTTTCATAGTATGTATATGGGTGGGGATTAGTATCAAGACTCGATCTTAAGACTTGTTTTTGTAAAACGTATATCTGACCACAGAATCTGTTGTTGACAGTGTTATGCAAGCTTCTGCATTGATTAAACCTACCAAAACGGAAAAAACAGTAATGTAATGATAACAGAAACGGGTTTATACTGACTTAACCAATTATTTATCAAAGCATTGATACGCCCGCAGATAATTGGTAAAAGTGCAACACACAAATGCAAGGGCAATGGCGATAACGACAACTTTACCACAATTTTGAAAAATTGTTTTGTTTAAAATGGATTTTTGAAACTATCTTAACCAATTATTTATTAAAAGTATTGATTTACCTCCAGTTAATAGGGAAAATGTAACAAACAAAAATATGGTTAGACCACTGCACGCCGATATTGTTTTTCATAAATGCATCATAACAAAAACCACGATTGTTTTTTTGTAAAATGCAACATACCAAAATATTCGCGGTTTAAGCTAATATATAAGGTCTACCAAGCTGTTTCACAACCATACATCATGATCTGCTCTATATGTGGAGTGTTTTGCTTTTGCCCCGAAACGGTCAAGTAAGTTACAAAAATATATATATTCTTTTGAGTATTATTTGTGTATTAACATTTTTAGATACTACGCCATAAGCACCATGCCTACTCTAATAGAGGGGTCCTCCTCGGTGTCCAAGGGGACACAAACCGGGGAGACCACCCCTACAGAGGAGGTGCAGAAAGTACTACTGCAGAACCACACAGAAGAGTAAGTACATTGGTGTTTATACTTTCTAAATTTTACAGGTGCATATCACAGGATAAAATCAGTGTGTATGAGTAAGTAAATCTACTATTGTTATTTTTTTGCATAAAATAATTTTTACATTTTCAGCCTGGGAAGCGATATAGACTTGTAAGTATAAAGATACAGCTAATGTGTTATGTATATAACGTTATTTTATTACGTTTATAATTATTGTTATTGCTTTACAGAGACATCTTCGGGGATCCGAGTTTATATGAGTAAGTATTAACGGTGTTGAAATTTGTATATTATAACGTGTCTTTTGTTTCAGACTTGACAGCGATATTGACAGCGGTACGAAGGAGGAGAAGGATAAGGAGAAGGGGGAGTATGAGGCAGAGGAGGAGAGTCTAACGCCGACACTGACGCCCCCACCAACAAAAAATATTAAAAAATAAATAATAAAATAAAATAAAATTTTTTAAAAAATTTCATGTTTTTTATTATTTTACACTTTTACAGTAAAAACTACATATAATAGAACCATTAAATCATTAGAGAATCATTATAGCATTACTGGTAGTAGGTGTGAAAACAATGTACACAGTGCCAAAGGTAAAATACCCATCTTCTACGAATACTTCCATCGTTTCACCCTCGTTCACATACAAGTTCTCGATGTAAAATATCTGTCCATCTATAGAAAACTGCAATTGAAGCAAGTCGCCCTCACCATAATTATTATCTAGCCATATCTCGCCATTGTAGACGAAATTATTTATTGTAAAAGTAATTAACACAAAGTCAAGATCTTGTGTGAATTGAATCAAATTTAAGTTGATGAATTGAAAGTTTTCTGATAAAATGTTAATTTGAACAAGGAACTCGCACTCAGACATATTTATCAAACAAACAAGGTATTAGGTTAAAAGAATATCAAAGACTGTTACATTTCCAGGGTGAGATTCGAACTTTATATATTTGTGTAGAAGCAAACAAACAAGAAACCACAGAGCCATTTTGTACACGATAACAGATAAGAATGGTATTCTTTTAAAAGAAAAATCGTAAAAGAGAAACAAATAAAGTGTTTAATAGGACAATGACTATCCTATCAGAGGGTAGCAGAGGGTAACAGAGGGTAGCAGAGCGTACCAGAGGTTAACAGAGGGTACGCTCTGTTCAGTCACATTTGCAGCATTATCAGTTGTACAAGCTGCTATGTTATCTTCGAGGCCATAATTTGCGACTATCTCCTTTAACTGGTGAGAATAATTCTCCCCTGTATATCTATCTTCCATTTTGATGCACTCCAGCAAAACCGATGTTACTTCCAAATTGTTTTCAAAGAAGTGCGCAGTTACGGAAACGTAAGACTCAGTTGAAGACAAAGTCCAAGTATCAGTCGTCAAACAAACAGCATTAGTATTTTTTAATTTTTGCTTAACTTTTTCAAGTTCCGATAGGTACAACTGTGAAAGCAAATTATTTGACAGCGTTTTTCTAGTTGGAAGAGAATAACCTGGATTTAACATGGAAACAATTTTTTTAAATTCCACATGAGATAAACAAGAGAAAAAGGTTGATATTCTTTGACAACCATCCTTAAGAGTTGTTTGTCAAAGGATCTCAATTTTTTAGATGAAATCGGTTTTGACAAATATTCTTCCAACTTCGATTGAGTGTCTTTTTTGATTGGTTTTTTAACTGGATTGGAAGGGCCAGACATTTCCTCTGTTGATTCTGCGACAATTTCATCCTGAATATCATCCCGAATTTCTTGGACAACAATGCTAGTTTTTCTTTCGATTAACAAATTTACTGTGGGATGTTTACGACCAACATGCCTTTTCAAATTTCACATAGATCCGCCTGTAGTTTTTATTATTGAAGAACAGTACTTACACTTAGCAACACTTTTACTATTCACCTCATCAAAATGTTCCCACATATCACTTACTTCTTTTCATGGCAAAGGCATTTTATAATATTTATCAAACCGTAAAAATACAAAAACCAATAACTGTAGGTTACGTCAAAGGCATAAACATAAAAATGGGAATGGGAAACCCACATTAAAATAAATTGAGTGTTAGGTAAAAATCTCCTGAACCTTGGAAATACGCATGCCCGAACAAATAAATGAATTGTAAAAACATAATTTCATACTGAATTACGCGACAGGGTTATATCTGCAAGTAGTATAGAATACAGTTTACATTACATGAAGTTTTTCCAATAAACACTTATGTTTATCTAATCTTGAACATTTATCTTAATCTCTTATAGCGGCTTCCCACGATCGGCGATTCTACAGATCATCACGGACAGCCGATGAGCACGGACGGCAACGCACTGCGGACAGAGCTCTTCCTACTGTCCGCGATAGTAGTGTTTGATTTAACTTTATTTCAAAATGTCAAGTGAAAGAGAACGTATGGTTGCTGCAGCTGTGGCTGTGATATTAATTCGTAATTATCATATTATGCGATCTAGTAACAGGAAAAATAAACCACGTCGCTGGTGGATATCAGAATACAACAAAAGTCGTTTAAAGTAAGTGTATCTATAATTTTATTTTCTGCTTTGACACCCCTAAGTAGCAGTGGTATCACGGGAGAAAATTATTAAATGAATATGCTGTGGCATCGGTGGGATAATGTATTTTAATAACTTTGTTTTCAGATATAACGAAACTGTGTGTCTGTGGAAAGATAATGGCACGGAATCAAGTCCATTTGCCACAGAAAGTTGTTACAGAACTTTGCTTATAATATGAATACAAAGTTGTGGGTTATGCTGCTTTAGATTTCTATTTTTACTTCTTTAATAAAATTTTCTAGTTCTAAGGTGTTTCTATTGGCAGTTAACAAAATGTGTGATAGATTTAATGCAAGAAAATATTTCATTTTAATGAGTTTACGAATTAAATCATCGGATCTTTTTAAATGTTTTTTGCAACCGAAGAGTATATGCTTTAGATCTCCGGAAGAGTTCTGACCACAACTACAGACCGATGACTGTATAATGCCCAGCTTAGCAAGGTGCGATGGAAATCGCCCATGATTTGTTTTAAGTCGAAAAACACTTGCCGATAAGAATTTTGGCGTGGAATAGTTGAACATATATTGGGGTGGAGATGGTAGGGTTGGATGTATTTTAAAATACGTATTTCGTGAGTTTTCTACAACGTTTTCCCACTGTCGTTTTCATTTTAACAATATTTTATTTTTTATCAAATTAGAGATATCTCGTATTGTACAAATATTACAATGAACTCCGTTTTGTACTGTGTAGTAAATTGGGGTGGCTAGCTGTAATAATTTAGGATTGAAGCTGTAAATAAATCTAGTAAACCCCTCTAATGAATTGTCTCCACTCTAATAAAGGCTGTCACCATTGTAGAAGACGTCTGTCTCAATATCCTTATCAATGCATCTACAATTCTTAGGGGATACTTATCCCTGCGAGCGGGACAAGGCTTACTGGTTCCACTAGTCTGGACTGACTGGTTCCGCCCTAGCGGATTTACAAGAGGGTAGGGAAATTTTTGGAAGGAAGGGGATTAAGGACTTCTCGGTCTCAGGTCCTGCAAAGAGTGAGAGGCTATGGGCTTACGTTAGAAGCCGGAGCACTGCATAAGCGAAATGTGTATCTCTTCTAGTCTCTACCTGTAACGGCCAGGAATAACAAAAACAAATTTCGAGTTTACAATGTATTAAATAGACTGCACACTACAAAATATCAGTCATGACCAATAATGTTCGATCAGGCGCGAAGGGAGACGAGAAGAGACAAAGCAAGGAATTAAAGGTCGGACAATTCCGTATCATTAGATATACCTTGGGTTAGTATATAGATCTTAGTTACCTTAGCGTATTTAGGTTCTAGCTAATGAATACGCCTTTAGTCCTACAGGGATTCGAGATCGCGAACCTTCGAATTTCCAGTTGCCGGCACTTATACGTCACACTATCCCGTCGAGTTAAATAGCGCGTTCACTGGCTGCGTATCGTCCGATCTCCACACTTCTGGCGTGGAGCGCTCTAGAGTGCCAACTTCCCACTAGTCCTCGCTGGCCCGCTTCTCGCGTGGGCCACTCTCGGGCGCCGCGCTCTTACTGGACGCTGGCCCGCTTCGTTCCGTTTTTATCTATTGCCAACTCGTACCTTAGATTTTTTTTTGTCACGTCCGAAGTGGAGATTTGTTTCTACGTTTTCGCTGATTATGCCATCTATTCCATGTGTTAAACTGGATCACGCTATGTAAAACTTCTTAGTCAGCTCAATTCTTATCACTTGTTTAACAATTCGTACCTTGTATTAATTTCCAACAAGGTCTAAGTGTCGTAATTTTTTAAACATTCAGGCTTGTGTTAAACTGGGTCAATTGTTTGTTTTTAATTTGAAATGTATACGTTAAACTGTGTCGAATTTATTCTTTATTAATTTGGAATATATAATAATTACTTAAATAATTATTACTCTTTACTAGGCTAATTATCACTTAATTTTTCCTTCTTTATTTGCTTGCTATGTTTACATTACATTACTCGCAAAAAAAGAAATAGCCTGGGAGGCCTTTTCCTTTTCCAACCCATAATAATTATTCTACTTACATCTTACATTACTTATATCCTACTATACTCTTTTATATTAAGTCCCAATTATTATGTTATATTATATTGTTTCTTATAGAATATTGTGCGGTGGTCAGCGAATGTATCGTGCTGCCCCCGTATTGTACCTATGTGTATGACAAGTTGAGTTACTTTTGTATTAAATTCTTATTGAAATTTACAAGTGAAAACATTCTTGACTTATTACAGTGTTTTGTGACTACATGTGTCACTTATTCTAAATTCTAAAATTCTAAAATTGTTCTATCCGAATGTAACTCGCGTTTCTCGGCAATCGCGGTTTTGCTTATGATCGTTCACTATCGGCGTATCCCTGTGGGGATATTCCGCACTTCACTCGCGTCGTCTTGGCTTTTAATGTCCGTTTGCCAATTTTCACGTACCGCGTTAACTATCTTGTTAGTGCTGTCTATCTCCATTGCGTTGCTCTTGCTGAGTGGTCGTCTCTGATTGATACTGCTTTTCTTTCTGATCCGAACGTGACTATCCTTTGTGCTTCTTGTATTTCTTGTTGTGTGTATACTCCTCCAGCTGCTAATGGTTGTAGTGGTACCATGTCTATTAATGATTCTGCTTCTACTGTAATCTCTGTTGGATTGACTGCCTTGGTTGGGTCTGGTGTCAAGCTGATCCATTGTTCTTCTACGTAGTACATCGGGGGTGTTACATGGTTGCAATCTATTTCTTCGGCGTAATCTAGGATTATTCTTGTTACTGGTGACATAAGTTTTGACTGGTTTAGTAGTGAGATCGGTAGTTCATGGAAACATCTGTTTGTTCTTCGTATGGTCACTGGTTTCGGTGTGCATTGCATTATGTAAAGTATTTCTCCTAGTACTCTTCCTGTGTACCCTGGCATGTTCTGCATGAGTTGACTGACAGCGTTAGGTAGGGATGGGGCCATTAGTAATCTGTTTTTTAAATTTCTCTCTTTGTTTGACATCGACGCAGTACTGTGTCTAAGTATAGATTCTCTATTTCTCTTTGGTAGGCTTGTTCGGTGTAAAGGAATTTGCTATTTATGTAGGTCATTAGGTCTACGTTTTGGGGAAGGAGTGGCATACTAGGATTTATTTTGTTGTTTACGAGGAAATTTATTAGGATTCGGGGGTGTTCAGTTTGCCATACCTCTGTGTTACATATAGCCCTTTTGTGTAGCGTTAGAGCAAATATGTTTTTATCTTGTTCTACTATTACCAGCTCTTCTAGGGATTGTTTATTAGTGATCTTTTCACCTTGCCCTTTATAAAGTTGTGACAATTGACTTTCACAACTGTTGTCTTTGTATTGTTCCCAGGTCATTTCGCCTATTGTAGAGTCGAAGCAGTAGTCATTCGTAGGTGGATTTCTTCTGCCTGGTTTGTGGTTGCTGCTTCCAAGATAGTTAATAATGTAATCGGTTTTGAACGGTATCCGTGGTTTTCTTTGCGGTTTCTTTAACAAATCGCACTGTTATTACTGTCCGAGTAGTCGCACTCCCGTTAGCAAACTTTAGTTAGCATTAGTACTTTCTACGCGTAAGTCCAACGCACCTTAACCTATACATACATGCATAGCTGCTTATTGCAGACAATTGTAGCGATAGCTTTACATAGTTCTGACTTATAAACTAACCTACATTGTATTGCATATTAGTATGCCTTATGGCCATAAACTAATTAAATAAATAGGTATTAACGGATATATTGATAATTGGGACTTACATTTTTAAACGACTACAATATACTATATGATATTTATGATATATATACACCCTGTAAAGTTAAGTCTTATATTTTTAATTTTCAACTTGTCATCACTTATTGTTTACAATATACTGTGTACTGAATTCTGCTTTTATCAGAAACTATATCAAGTATCCTATTTTCAAATGTAATTCTTAAAATTCAAGATTATTCCTTAACTCTTTCCTAAAATTCCAAAATAATTTCAAGACAGAGTTTATCTTTATTTTTTTTTATTAAACAAAATCACCTGTTGTTTGTAATTTACAACTGTTTATTGTAATTATGTTTCAAGGCTAATTAATTACATTTTGCTGAGCGGCAATCTTTGTTGAAAAATTTGCGTACTGACCTATAATATGCATTCTTGGTATTTGAACTACATTTTGACTATACTGCATTTTTTAATTGCTGACGATTTCTAACTTGACCTTTAATTTTTTTTATTATTGTTTTCTACGTTGATAGGAATCCAAGTCTGTCAACTAGTTTCCGACATAGCAGTAATGGATAGCGTATAGAACCGTACTAATCCAGTCTCCTATTCTTTACTAATTAGCAGAGGCTTAGACCCTTATTAACCTTGATTAATTTACTTATTCTTTTCCTCATTTCTTGCTTATTTTTATGATAAAATAATAATCTTGTATTTCTATTTAGTGATTTGTTTTTCCACGTTAGTTTTTAACTATTTTTTGTTTAATTTTCGAACCTGCCCTATTTATATTTTCAAAGAAATTATTTTCATTAACTCTATTTATTTTTAACTGTGAATGAGTATATTACCTGTGTTTGGTCTTTCGCCCCTTGTTGTTAATGACGAATTTTCTTACCTATTAACATGTGTACTTCTGTTAGGAAGGGTGACGACCATATTTCAATTCGTCGTTACATTTATACTGGATTGCAAGACCTACCCTTTCTATAGTTATTAGTTTTCCATATTTTCGGATTATGGGAGCTAACATTTTCCGTGCTAATGTGGTATGTCGGTAGAGGATTGTGTCACAGGCACAATAATTTCTTACGGGGGGTGAACACGGTTTAGAGACACTAAATAATATGTCAAGAGATGATGTGGGGTGTTTGCAAACATTATCGAATGCACATCGGAACAATAATACGTTCCAACAAGGCAAGTATGATTCTATTACATACACACATATATACACATATACACATACATACATACAGACACATAAAGTTCATTTAGAATAAGAACACAACAGACGAACGAGATAATCAGCTGAGCACACTAAAAGGTACATGTTTCTGATATTTTGCTGTTTTGCTCAATGTGACATTGGAATCTGTAAAATTATGTAATTGACATTCAAAATCGGCATAAACTATAAACGGAGTTGTTTGTTTGTATGTAAAATTGCGAAAAGCCACATGATCATATTTAGGAACAGTCATTTTGCATTTATTCATATCTGAACACATTTCTTCGTGCTCTGCTAGTTTGCTTTCACTGTGAAAATAGTTTAAACAACGATCGCAAATATATTTTTTACGTGTGGCTTTGTTCAATTGCGATTTTACTAATTTTCCCAAATCTTTAATCCAACAATAATGAAGGTGTATGTCAGTCTGATCGTCATCTTCTGGAAGAACATCGTAATCGTTTAATTTTGGAAAATATTTATCTTGTACAAGAAGCAAATTCACATGCTTTTCCATCTTTTGCGGTGTCAGTATGGCAGGAATTACTTCGTAAAATTGTTTGTCCTTAACTACATTTAATTCTAATACAAAAACATTAACTGATATGGCGTTTAATTTTTCGAATTTTGAAATTTGGTTTAATGGCATTGGGCTTTCTAATTTATCCGTTTGCAAAATAGTAGAATAATGTGGATATTTTGATACCCTCTGTGGATGTAATTTTGCAATTTTCTAGCTGTTCCTACGGATAGTTTATTGTTTTTAATTACATCTCCAAATTTGACTATTTAACCGTCTTGTCCAAACTTTACGATCCCTTTCAGTGAATTTATCAAAAATTATTTTACGAAGCTTTTTAATAATGTGCATTAAATCATCAGACTGTTTAATTATTTGTTTATGCATGGCTACTCACACACAAAATAAGAAGAAAAAATCACTCACCTCTCTAATCTAATTTTCTACTATTCTAAATGATTGGGCTGGATGTTTTCCGGCTGCGACCGTTCCCTCGTATATTATTGAGTATTTCTGTTTGGAAAAGTACTCCAAATATGGGCTGTAGACTTCTGTCACTCGCTCTGGCAGAAACGTGACCCTCTCTGCTAGCTCCAGCAAAACAGCTTGACCAAATTTACTTTTCACTATCTTTGCCGATAGTATTTTCTGTGGCGTATTAAGTGGCAACTCGTTTAGTTTTATTGCCGGTTTTCTCTCTGCAATACACGAGGATGCATTTAATTTGGTTAGATCCATCTACAATAATAGAAAAAAAAACTATAGTTTTTTTGCTTAACGTGAATGGAGAACTTCTTATAAAAACAAACTAGCGGCCGTGAAATGTTTTAGAACAACCACGATATAATGGGCATAATAAATAGAAAAAGTATACATTTTTCATAAAATACAGTATGAAATACGAACAAAGACGTACAATTCTCATAAAATACATAAAAATATAAAAAGAAAAAACGCTTACCTGTATCAAATATGTAAGTCACTGCACAATGTACTGAACACTGCGAAATTGTTGTAGTAAGTTTGAAATGCACACTGTGACATCGTATGCGCTCCTCGGTCTTTTAAAGACTCGAACTGCACATCGCGTCAAGCGAGCCCAAGTTGCGTCAACCTAACGCGCGTACGGTTACATCGATAGATCCGTTACAAAGACAAGCGATGTACAATGTTCTGAAAATGTTATATTTTTCTGGTTTTATTAGTAAAAACCCCATGATAAAATATTTCATGCAAAATTAAGAATGCGGTTTTTATCAATTTTCAAACTTGTAAATGTGCTTACCACTATCATTATACATTTTACAAAATGTAGCACCTGTGGTTTTTGTTCCGGCGTTTTGAAATGAAAAATAAATTTTGTTATCAGATAATTACGTGTTTTGAATTATGCAATACCGCGTTATCATAAGGCTTCATCCGGTTTTGCTAACAAATGCACTATTTTTTAACATATTTAATATATTTCTGTATATAATTTCAATTCTTTGATTAATACTAATTTTATCCATATAATATATGCTTTATAAAAATACGGTTAATATTACACCAAAACTTCTTTAGTCAGAAGATGTGTGTGTGTGTGTGTGTGTGTTTGGATTTTTGTATAAATAACTGTATTAACAATTTTTGGAGATTAGTATAAATCTTGTCTGTTTATATGCCTTATTGTTGCTCTCTGTATCTGTGTACAGAGAATAGCACTCTGGAATATGCTAGTTCTTTTCTTAAACGTTTCGGATATCTAAATCCATCAAGTAATGCTATTTCTAGTATAGATATGGCCTTAGTTGAATTTCAAGAAAGATACAACCTTCCGGTGACCGGAACATTAAATAATGATACTATGAATATGGTGAATAAGCCTAGATGTTCTGTTGGAGACAATAACTATGCAATTCATTCGAAGTGGAATAAAACGATTTTACGCTGGTATTTCCCTCAAGCTATTAGTAATCCCGATTATATAAATCTTGCTGCAGAAGCTTTCGCTAGATGGGAGAAAATATCTAATTTAAAGTTTACACGAGTAATAATACCTTCTTCAAAGCCTGATATTACTATAACTGTGGTGTCAAATAATCATAATTTTCGAGCAAGTTGCCAAGGAACCTCTAAATGTTCATTTAATTTCGATGGCCCCGGAAAAGCATTGGCCCACGCATACTATCCCAGCGCAAACGGTAAATGTACCGAAATTCATCTTGATGCTAATGAACGGTGGTATGTAGGAAATGGCAGAGCTCCTGATGGTGAAGTCAATTTTTTGGCTGTCCTAATGCATGGAATTGGTCATTCCCTCGGACTGGAACATAGTACTAGTGATTCGTCTATTATGTATGCTTGGTATCACCAAGATGTGCCAAATTTTGGTGATGATGATAAAAAGGCAATGAGCATGCTATATGGACCAAAAACAGTTCCCTCTTACATACCATCAACAACAACAACACCAGTTACGCAAGCGCGAACAATTTCGCAAACCAGGGGCAATGTACCGAAAACACTTGCACTAACAAACAGGGCCTATTTGCCGAAAACACCTGCAATAAAAACATATGTCTAATTCAATATCCCGATTTCATGTTTCTTGGATCTAGCCCGTATATATGGAAGTTTGATTTAAATGAGATGCGCCTTCCAAAATATCCTGAATTAATTACCGATTATCTTCCCAAAGAGTTGAGGTCTACGCACGTTTCATATGTTTTTCAGAATTCTGAGGGACACTTAGTAACTATAAGCAATAATCAGTATTACGCTGCATCTTTCCCCAATTTAAAAATTCAAAAACGTTTTATGTTTCCTTCTATACCTGCGAGAACCAACATAAATGCCTTGTTTCAAACAAACAGCGGTCAGACGTATTTATTATACAATGATAATTCTTATACTGAATTTAACGAAGCTGGAGATGTCTTAAACCGTGGACCAATAAATTATCTCTTCCCAGGACTACCAGATAAAATAACATCAGCATTCCGCTACACGGATGGGTTTATTTACTTTTTTCAGAACAATACCCATTATAAGTATAGCGAATACACACGTAAAGTTGTAGCAGCAGGAACGTTTAGCTGGGAACTTTTTGGAATACCCTGCCCTGAAGACGGCCTATTAAAACAATTAAAAACTTTGTTAAACAAAATTGTAACTATATACGAATAAAGGTTAATGTGTTCCTTCTTATTGGTAGTTCTTTTAATAAAAAATACATTGTTTATATTGTTGTTGTTGTGTTGTTTAAATTCCATTACTCTATGTATGTCAAGCGACGTCTTGCGTTGACTGTCACGTTTAATATGTCAAGCGACATCTTGACTAACACATAACTGTCACGTTCTGGGTCGAATGTCACGTCCTGCGTCGAATGTCACGTGACATTTCACGTTCTACGTCGAATGTCACGTCCTGTGTCGAATGTCACGTCATTTCACGTTCTACGTCGAATGTCACGTCCTGCGTCGAATGTCACGTCATTTCACGCGACATTTCACGTTCTGCATCGAATGTCACGTTCTACGTCGGATGTCACGTTCTCTTAGGCACTGTACGGAAAGAAGAAGAAGAAGAATGGTTATACTGATCGTTGACATGGCTTTTGTATAACCAACGCTTTCATTTGACACCTCATACGTCAAAATCAGGCCAATAGTAACGAAGACACGTTTTAGCGCCCATTTGGCAATGCTGCAATCTTTGTTTTTTTGTGTCAAAGTATTCCCCGTCTCCTCCCCGTTCCAACGAGCCCTCGTACGTCACGATCGGACCAATAGAAACAAAGATATGACGGAAAGACCTTTTGGCATGCTCCGATGCGCACGGCACATACTGCGTTGAACCCCACTTTTCATCCCCTTTCCAGCGAGCCCTCGTACGTCATCCTACGTTAAGCCGTTTGGAACTTACGACCGGGGGTTGCGATTTTAGGGGCTGCGATTTAGGGGATGTGCTCAGACATATATATCTTATCTACGTTGTCGTACGTTAAGTTGTTTAGACGTTTTAAGCTTAGTGTCCTTTTGGCAATGTTTTTACGTTTGCTTTTTGTCTTAGCATATTCGTTCTGACCTCCCCTTTCCATCGATACCTTGTACGTTGTTGTACGTTGAGCTGTTTGGACGTTACAAGCTTAGTGCCGTTCTGGCACTGTCTTTGCGGTTGATTTTTATCTTAACATGTTCGTTACCCCCTCCTCTTTTCATCGATACCTCACACGTCACGATCTGATATGCCGTCGCGCCCCCACCACGAAATGAGCCAAAAACGAGCAGAATGAACTTTAGCGATTTCCCATGTTAATTTCCATAAGAGTTGTGCTCGTTCCCCTGCTGCCCCTTTACTTTTGTATCTTCGGAATAAAACTTCTAATTTATGTTTCTGGATCATTCACATTTATGATTCCTATAGATAACATACCCTTAATCGGTTTATCTAATTTCCTAATTCCCAATTCGTTTCGCAATTTTAATCCAGTCTGTAGTTACTGCAGTGTCGTGCTGGAGCAGCAGGACTCTCAGCGGGTTGGGATTTAAGTACCACCCTAGCTTATCCTCTTAGCAGCCTCCTGTTCGACGTAGGTTTCAACATTAAGGTCGAACCATATGCAGTTTGCCTACATTCCTGTAGAAAAATTTTACTTCTGGCACTTTATTCGTATTCGCATGCGGTGCGAAATATCCTCTCGCTGTGCCTCTATTTCTGTGGCATCTCACCTGTGTCCATTTATTATTCTTCTTCTTCGTTGTGATTGCCAATCTCCTCTGTTTCTATAAAATTTATTACGATATATCCTCGTATCGTGTCTTTCATATTCACTTATATTTCCATAATTTTTGTTCCTACATTTTTTTTCTTGTATCATTATTCGATTTATCTCCTGTAATGCTACTATTTCCTCGATTACTACTATCGGTTTATCTCCTGTAATGCTACTATTTCCTCGATTACTACTATCGGTTTATCTCCTGTAATGCTACTATTTCCTCGATTACTACTATCGGTTTATCTCCTGTAATGCTTCTATTTCCTCGATTACTACTATCGGTTTATCTTCTGTAATGCTACTATTTCCTCGATTACTACTATCGGTTTATCTCCTGTAATGCTACTATTTCCTCGATTACTGCTATCGGTTCACAGCGTTCTTCGACGCCTTCCGTCTCCTAATCGTCTATTATCCTACTATTTCCCCTATCTTTTTTTAAAATTCCTCACCAAAATACATACGAAAAAAAAAAAAGACTCCAACTGTTCAACAACCTTTGGTTTTCCCAGCAATTCTCATCACTATAGAGACAATCCTTAACGATTCTTATCAAAAAGGACGATCAATCTCCAAACACGTTAAACTCATACAGGACAATCTCTCTCACCTGTACATCATGCGAACTTCTAGAAAAATAATTAGTAAAGACTACTTTGGAACACTGGACGAAATAATATTCTCGACCAACCTCAATCCGGCTTTAGCCCAAATCGATGCACCATGGACAATCTTCTACTTCTTCGATCCACAATTATGCATGCACTATTCAACAAAATGAAATAATTGCAATCTCCCTTGATATTGAAATCGCTTTTGACTCTATACCGATTTCTCTGATACTAAACAACTAAGTCAGATCATACGACGTCAAACATTCTCACACCATAAAATCAAAAAAAGGTCTGCTCTAAGCAGCATACTATTTTTCCTTAGTATAACGATTTAAGTTCCTTCATAAATGATCCTGTACAATATGGAATATATGCTGACGACATAACATCAATCTGCCATGGAAAGGTCACATCCACCACAAATACTTTACTACAGAAAACGGTAAATAAGATAAACAACTGGGTCAGTCAATCCGGCCTTAACTTCTCCCTATCGAAGTCCAAAGTTATTCATTTTACCAGAAGACAAAACACGCAATCTCCAACCATCTCTCTGAATAGAAATTTTCTCCAAGTAGTAGATCAAATAAAGCTTCTCTGCATTATTTTTCGATAAAACATTCCTGGAGACCACATATTCGAGAACCTAGGGTCAGCTGTCTTCAAATATTAAAAATCCTTAAATCACTGGCTCGTTATAGTTGGGGAGTCGATGAGGAAACAATATTAGAAATATACCGAGCTGTTATCTGTCCAAAATTGACTATTGTAGAAATCTCTACAAATCTTCAAGTAAATCCCTACTACGTTCAATAAATATAGAATACACGAAGAATGTTTCGAACTTCTACTTTATCTAAGACGACAACAAATTCTACTAATCTCTTTCGCTAGAGTTTCAGCGAATCCCACAAAAATCTCATTTATAATAGACAACTAAAGTTACTAAAATTTCTGGAATGATACCGTCCACTATTACAAATCCATAATCAATATAGTCAATTCATATTTATATAATATCAATCTACTGTCCACCATAAAAACTTTCAGAGTCCGTCGGATTTCTCCTTGGATATGCAAACTTCTGAATCTCAATATCGAGTATGATATGGTAATCTTAATTCATTAAAACAAAATTGAATTCGATATGTAAACAGTTATCTAGTAAAACTCAACTAATGCTGTTTTGCACTTTTTTCCAACACAAGGTCGTGCACTCGACACTGTGAACTTGACCTAGTTACTTAAATTCCTTATTTTCAACTACTAGGTAAATAATACCTGTGTCTTGACTGTATACTTATATATTTAGTAGAGTATTATATGGTAACTTTTAAGAAGACAAAAAAACAAAACAAATATATAGAGAATAAATTGTTGTCAAATAAAATAAAATTTGAATTGTACGTTCAATTGAAATCGACTGTTCCAGTAAAGGATTAGTAATAATAAATTTTTTTGAAAAATATTTAAATTGTCCTTCCTTTAATGTTTATAAAAGGCTTTACCTACCTTAGTAAGGCTTCTTAGGATTCTGGGTTTAAGGACGGGATTATTATGAAGGTATTTTCTCGCGATAAAACAAAAATCTACTCGCTAAAACGAGATTTGTGCTACAGTACGAAAATTATTTAGTACTTCAGGGACCTGACGGAAATTTTGCAAACTGATTTCTTTGCTTATACCCTAAAATTTTTCAAAGTTGATCGAGGGTCTATATATCTCTGGACGCAAAACGTCAATGGTAAAAAAAAACAGAAAAAAAAAGATTTTTAGAAAAGAAGTCCTGTACATAAAAATAATATTTGCTGGATACTCTCCTGTTTCTATACTAGCAAAAAAAAATTTTTGGAATGCCACTGGCGAAGCAAGATTTCAACGATGGAAGAAATTCTTATAAATATAAAAAAAACTTGCAAAAGTTTACCAAAAAAAAAAAAAATAAAAAAAATAAAAAACTGTAGAAGTGACTTAATCATCCCTATTTTACGAATTAATTTCCCCAAACCGGGACCGCTGTCACCATTGTAGTAAATTGGGGTGGCTAGCTGTAATAATTTAGGATTGAAGCTGTAAATAAATCTAGTAAACCCCTCTAATGAATTGTCTCCACTCTAATAAAGGCTGTCACGATTGTAGAAGACGTCTGTCTCAAAATCCTTATCAATGCACCTACAATTCTTAGGGGATACTTATCCGTGCGAGCGGGGCAAGGTTTACTAGTTCCACTAGTCTGGACTGACTGGTTCCGCCCTCGCGGATTTACAAGAGGGTAGGGAAATTTTTGGAAGGAAGGGGATTAAGGACTTCTCGGTCTCAGGTCCTGCAAAGAGTGAGAGGCTATGGGCTTACGTTAGAAGCCGGAGCACTGCATAAGCGAAATGTGTATCTCTTCTAGTCTCTACCTGTAACGGCCAGGAATAACAAAAACAAATTTCGAGTTTACAATGTATTAAATAGACTGCACACTACAAAATATCAGTTATGACCAATAATGTTCGATCAGGCGCGAAGGAAGACGAGAAGAGACAAAGCAAGGAATTAAAGGTTGGACAATTCCGTATCATTAGATATACCTTGGGTTAGTATATAGATCTTATACTGGACGCTGGCCCGCTTCGTTCCGTTTTTATCTATTGCCAACTCGTACCTTAGATTTTTTTTTTGTCACGTCCGAAGTGGAGATTTGTTTCTACGTTTTCGCTGATTATGCCATCTATTCCATGTGTTAAACTGGATCACGCTATGTAAAACTTCTTAGTCAGCTCAATTCTTATCACTTGTTTAACAATTCGTACCTTGTATTAATTTCCAACAAGGTCTAAGTGTCGTAATTTTTTAAACATTCAGGCTTGTGTTAAACTGGGTCAATTGTTTGTTTTTAATTTGAAATGTATACGTTAAACTGTGTCGAATTTATTCTTTATTAATTTGGAATATATAATAATTACTTAAATAATTATTACTCTTTACTAGGCTAATTATCACTTAATTTTTCCTTCTTTATTTCCTTGCTATGTTTACATTACAACTGCCTCCTTGGCCAAACTATCAGCTTTTTCATTACCTAGTATACCTATATAACCTTTGACCCACACAAATGTTATATTTAAGTCTGCTATCAATTTTTTTAAATTGCATAATATAGGACATTTCATTCTTTCAAATTTTGTGCTTTTTATTGATTCCAAGACTGACTTACAGTTTGAATTTGTCTTTCAGTTCGAACAGACGATAAAACCACATTAAGCAGAGATAAGTTTTTGCGGTAATTAAAAATCGATATTTATATTTAAATTTAAAGTTTGTGTAAATATATCGGTTTAATACTTGGAATTTTAGTGTAAATAAGTGATTTACCTCCCCTAATGGGGGAGGAAAATAACATTAAGACGCAAATGTGCGAAGTGAGTGTTGCGACAAGTTCCCCAGATATGGATATGGATAAGGATATTGAAATTGGTGCGGATTCCGGCAAAACAAGGGAAGTTAAACTGTATAATATTTCCTCTAATAATTATGATTTTCATACCTGTTGCGTTTATATAGAGAAATTAAATAATCAGAACATCTCTCGATTACATCCAATGGTGGTGGGGGAAATTTTGTATCAAAAACTTAAAATCAAAAACCTAAAGGAAATTAAATCTATAGGAAAAAATAGAGTTAAAGTCATTTTAAAATCGATTTTGGATGCAAATCATCTAGTAACACATAATAAGTTAAAAGATGAAAATTTAAAAGCCTATATCCCTAACCATCTCTTGGAAATCAAGGGAATAATTCACGATGTAGATACGAGGTATGATACTGATTATTTAAAAAAACATATAGACTCTTCCGTTAAAATTACCGACATTAAAAGAATGCATAGAAAGGTAGATAAAGAAGGTAAAACAGAATACGTCCCCAGACGAAATATTATAGTTACATTTGAAGGAAATGTTTTGCCAACTCATGTCGTAGTTAATTTTGTGTATTTACCGGTAGAAAGATTTGTAGGCAGGGTAATACAGTGCTACAAGTGTTTGAAATTTGGTCACATTTCTAAGCAATGCAAGGGTACACAAGAATTTTGTATACGATGTGCAGAAATTAAAAATGATAGTCACATATGCGACACTCAAAAAACTTTTTGTATACATTGTAAAAGTAAAGATCATATTTCGATCTCCAAAAGTTGTCCCGTTTATGAGGAACAAAAAAAAATTAAAAACATTATGTTAGATCAAAAAATCTCCTTTCTAGAAGCAAAAAGATTTAAAGAATCATCTTTTTCCGAATTTGTTAGTAACAATAAATTTTCGATATTGTCAAATCTTGAAGAAAATTTTCCAAAACTACCTAACGTATCTGATGACATTATGTCATCTCATCCTACCATTCCAAGATCGTATATGAAAAAATCAACAAACTTTACTCATCCTGGACCTAGTAGGATTAATACTGAACATAATGCACTTAAAAAAAGGAAAGTTTCTACTCCTGTTTCACAATCCCCTACAGATTCCTCCACCTTTCCTTTTAGATTTGGCCCGTTACAGCCTCTACCACCTAATCCCAATAAACCTAATAGTTCAATAGATGGTGAAAAAAACAAGATGGTTATTTCGTTAGTCAAACTTTTTTCTGAATTTATAAAAAATGTAAAATCATTTGAGGATGCATAAACACTGGATAATAATTTGTTAGCTAAGGGTTTGCATACTGTTCTCGAGGATATTTTTAAAGGTACTTAAATTTATGGCTTTAAACACTAAACTTAAAATTATGCAATGGAACGCTAGATCAGCTGTTGCAAATAAAAACAGCCTACTCAATTTCCTTATTAAAGAAGATGTTGATATTGCTCTTTTAAGTGAAACCTGGTTCAAAAATAATGTTGTATATAATTTTAAAGGTTATAATATTGTTCGTCAAGATCGTGCAGACGGTTTTGCTGGTGTCGCTGTTTTGGTAAAAACGGGTATCCGTTTTGAAATAATAAAATTAAATAAAAACTTCAATAAAGAGCTGCTTGCCTGTGGTATTAAAGTTAATTACGATAATACTCACTTGAGTTTTCTCTCTGTATATAGATGTCCAAAAACAGAATAGAAGATTGGACAAACTTATTTTCCCAAGTGAAGCACCCTTGCATTATTGGGGGTGATATGAATGCCCACAATGCGCTCTGGGGATCATCAAAAAATGATAATATTGGCGATCAAATTGTAGAGACCCTACAGGATCTTGATTTCATTGTGATGAATAACGGTCAACCTACTTGTCAAGGAAATCCAGGACATTCAGATTCTATGATTGATATTACGGTTTGTTCCCCTTCCATTTTTGCTAAGACATTTTGGACTGTAGATTCTGATACACTTGGATCAAATCACTATGTTGTAAAAATAGAATTCGAATACCCAAGAGCTGTTAATGAGACCATATATCCCAAAAGTAAATGGAATACTAAGAAAGCTAATTGGGATATGTACGCTGAAATAATCGAGAATACTTTAAATGAAAGTGGACCTATATCCCCAAATATCGAAGAAAAATATAATCTTTTATTAGACTGTATCAATAAAGCTTCCACACAATCTATTAGCCAATATAAACCCTTTAAGTGTAAGAAACGGACTCCTTCACCATGGTGGGATGCAGAATGTGATTTAATTGTTGCAGAAAGAAAAAATGCATTAATAAAATACAAGCAAGATCCATCAGTTGAAAATTTTATTAAATGTAAACAAGCTAGTGCACACGCTAAGAAATTATTGAAATCGAAAGCCAAACAAAGCTGGGTTGATTGGTGCTCAAAATTAAATAAACAAACGTCGCCTACTTCGATTTGGAATCAAGCGAAAAGGATGAACAGGAAAAGGGTCAATGCTCCATTACCACTAGAAGATTCGTGGATAGCAGAGTTTTTCGACAAAATTGCACCACCATATGTGAACAATCACGAAGATTTAATGTTATTCAATCCGAATTATAGTCATTTTCTCTTAAAACCGTTTACTATGGTAGAATTGGACTGTGCCCTTAGTGACCGTCCTAACACTTCTCCTGGTTATGATGAAATCAAATATATTATGCTATTTAATTTACCAAATAATGCAAAAGAGTTACTTCTAAATATTTTTAATCAGATAATTAGAGAAGGTTCTAACTTTTCGGCCTTCAAACATATTATTGTCGTTCCTATTCCCAAACCTGGGAAAAATCTAATATTAGTTGAAGCTTACAGACCCATATCTTTATTATCTTGTGTACAAAAAACTCTAGAGAGAATACTTAAGGCTAGGCTAGAATGGTGGTTACTAGAACAGAACCTTCTACCCAAAGAACAATACGGATTCAGGAAAGGTTTTGGTACTTTGGATGCATTGGCTTCCCTAGTTGTAGACATTCAAAACAATTATTCCCGGAACAATTACTTACCGGCATTATTTCTTGATATAGAAGGTGCTTATGACTCTGTGTGTCTAACAGCACTCAAAGAAAAAATGACAAGAATATTTCAAATTCCAGCTCAATTTGCTGATAGTATTGTTAATCTTTATTCAAACAGATTAGTTTATTTAAGAAAAGAACAAATGCTCATAGGCCCCAGAATCGTAAACAAAGGATTACCTCAGGGTTCTGTATTGAGTCCTATCCTGTTTAATTTGTACGTAGCGGATTTGTACAATATTAAAATAAATAACATACCATTCAACCTCATACAATACGCAGATGATTTCTGCATTTACACAGAACACAAAGAATATAAACAAGCAATCAAAAACTTGGATAGTATTTATCAACTACTTCAAAAATGGCTTGATAAAAACAATTTTGAATTATCTTGTAATAAATCACAGGTTTGCATTTTTACCAGACATTATAAACCTAATGATCAAATAATTAAATTAGGAAAACATCAATATCCACTAAAAAATAAGGTCAAATATTTAGGGATGACACTTGACAAACATTTGACTTGGAAGGATCAAATTGAGGATATGTTAAACAAATGCAACAAGGGAATAAATTTCCTTAAATCGATTAATAAAACGTGGTGGGGTGCTGATGTAGATGTAAATTTATTATTCTACAGAGCGTATATTCGCTCTATTTTGGATTACGGAAGCATATTTTATGGATCAGCCAGTAATGTATTGCTAAATAAAATTAACGTAATACACAATTCAGCTCTACGTACATGTTTAGGTGCTATGAAGTCCACACCAATTCAACCCTTGTATTTGGAAGCCTTGGAACCACCTTTAAATATCAGACGAAACTTCCTGACCGAAAAATTTCTGGTAAAGACATATATAAAAAATCAATCGTTATACACAAAGCTCATCACTCTGAATTGCTATGATTTGTCTACTAAATACTGGGAAAAAAAGAAATCGCCTTTAGTCTGCGAAGCTCTGCAACATAATATGGAAGCATTAAAAGAGATAGATAAAGCTACGTATACACTTCAAAACATCTCATATGCAACATATCATGGTTCAAATGCAGATATCATGGTACCAAAATATAGTGACAGTATACACATAAATAGAAAGATTATTCACTCAATATTATCAGAATTCGAAAACTCCGTTGTTATATATACCGATGCCTCCAAATCATCAAACGGCACTGGATGCGCTTTTTTTTATTCCATTGGAACGAATAGAACGCACATTTAAGTTGAACTCCCAGATCTTTATTTTTACAGCAGAAGCTCTTGCAATATATGAGGCCTTACTTTATGCAACAGAAATTAACTCGGACCATATAGTGATATTATCAGATTCTTTATCAGTTTTGACCTCTATTGGGAAACCGGGATTGCCAAATACGTACAGTTGCCCTTATATTTACAAAATTAAGGATATCAAACAAAAGTTAGTAACAAGGGGCAAAAATGTATTTTTTGTTTGGATTAAAGCACATATAGGTTTGGAAAATAACGAACATGTAGACCAATTAGCAAGAGAAAGTATTATGTCTGGTAGAGAAACTTCGTATAAAATCACGGCTTGCGACTTTCTGGCTTCCTTAAAATTAAGATTATACCAAAGGTGGGATAATATGTGGAAGGAATATTCCATTGTTAGCCCAAATAGATACACTTCTCTTCAAACAGATATTCCTAAAACTCCTTGGTATAAGTTTTTTAATGTACCTAGAAAATATGTTACCACGATCATAAGACTGAGATTTGGGCATGCTTGTTACCCCAAACATTTATGTAAACTTAAGGTTTTAGATAATGATTAATGTGAATTTTGTACAGAAGAAGGAAACCTAGATCATATATTTTTCAGTTGCCACAGAAATACTATAATTTCATCCAGATTAATAAATAATTTACATAAACACAATATATTAGCCCCTTGGAACCTTCAGTACCTATTATCATTAGACTCGAGAGCAGTGTATGATTTATTAGTTATGTTTTTAAAAGATAGTAAAATAACCATGTAAATAATTATACATTAGTTAATAACGTAACCTTTGTCTTTAACCCAATTGTTTAAATTCCTTTCTTACCGTGGCCTAGTGTTGTATGTTAAAAAAAATGCCTTGATGGGCCCCTAGGCGAGAAGAGAGTGACCCTGTTTACCTGTTTACTGTTTTGTATATTTATTTTCTACCATGTTGAGTCTGGCTGAATGACTAAAAGTCTATGCCAAAAAAAAAAAAAAAAAAAAAAAAAAAAAAAAACTGACTTAGAATCAGTTAGTATTACCTCCTCTTGTAAATTATTTGATATTAACCAAGTAATGCCCTTTAAAATTGCTATAAGTTCAGCAGTATATATGCTACATATTGATGGTAATTTAAACATAAATTATTGTTTTGTATTTTGAATAAAAACTCCACAACCAACTCCGTGTTTTATTTTAGATCCATCTGTATATATAAATATCTTATTGACTAATCCATCCAATATAGATTTTAGAAGGGTATGGTTTATATGATCATATTCTGTATAATTGGGTATTATAACTCTGTGTGGTTTTATTAGTGATCTAAAGGATATATTATACATAAGCAATTTTTTAGTTTTACTAAAAGAAATGTGATCAGCATTAGTCTCAGCAAAAGCTTCTGCAAGCGGAGGAGAATTTTTTAGTTTCCAATAGCGGTTTGTTAGGTCTTCTTTTGCAATATCACTTAATTTGTTGATCATGTTTGACTCAAGGGATTTTAGTTTTAAAAGATATTTTTGTGATAACAGTTGCCGACGTAAGTCCAAAGGTAACTCATTACACTCTACCAGTATTGCTTTCACCGGTGATGATACCATCCCGCCGATGATACCATCCCGCCGATGCAAGTTCTAAGACATTTATATTGAACTCTGTTTATTTTGTTTAGATTGGTATTACAAGAGGATCCGTATAAACAACATCCATAGTCAATGATAGAACGCACTATAGTGTAGGCTCTATAAAACAATAAAGCTATACCAGGAGCTGCACCCCAACTTCGATTTGTTACACACCTAAGTAAATTGTAGCCTTTCTCACATTTGTTTATTAAGTGGCTTATGTGGCTCGACCATAGTAACTTGGTGTCAACAATAATACCTAAATACTTAAACTCTTTAACTACCGACAGGGTACGTCTACACAGAGTTAATCTCTCTGGAGCACGTAGTCTATGCCTGGTAAAAAACATGATAAAGCATTTTTCTGTTGAAAGTGTCATGCCTGTTTCTTCTGTCCATATACTTACCTTAATATTCTCAAGAGCTTCCGTACATGTTTCATAACTATTTTGGATGGTGTATATACATATATCATCTGCATATTATATGCAATTTACGGAGTTATGAAATAGTGAAGGAATATTGGCAGAATATATGTTAAATAGTATATGGCTAAGTACTGATCCCTGTGGCAATCCATGATAAACAGTCCTTGGACCATGGAACACATTTCTATGATCTCTAATATATCTAGGGCAGTCGTTTCACTAAGACCAATACTAATCATTTTTTGTTTAAGTATCTTTATATTTACAGAGTCGTAAGCCCCTTTTAGATCTAGGAATAAACAAGCTAGATACTTGTTACCAGAAAAAGTAGTTTGGATGTCATTTACTAAATGAGTTACTGCATACCCTTCTAAAACCGTATTGAGTATTAGGTAAAATATTGTTATACGCTATGTACCACTCTAGTCTTGTTTTTATCATTCTTTCAAATGTTTTAGTTATACATGACATTAAAGATATAGGGCGATAAGAAGAAGACATATTTTTATCTTTAGTTGGTTTTAAAATTAAACAAATGGTAATTTGTTTAAGTTGCTCGATATAGTTTACATTCACCCACCAATCATTGTATATATTTATTATAAATTCTTTAGCAACTTGGGGGAGATTTTTAATAATGTCATATGTAACAAAATCCTTACCCGGGGCAGTACATCTAGAGGTCTTAATTGCAGTTTCAAATTCCGTTGTATCAAAAGATGCATCCATATAGTGGCTGTTCTCTTTCGGTCCTTCAAGCATATTTGGCACAAAACTAGGTGCTACAATATCAAAAATTTGGTTTATTAGTTCTTCAGATATAGGATGTTTTTTAAAAGTTGAGTTTTTGTTAGATATTTTTTTTATAAACTCCAAATTTTTGATATTGCGGTATTTTTATTTAATTTATTAATAAAAATTTCTAGCATAATTTTTGTTTTTGTTTGAAAAGTAAATTAGGTTTGGCCTGAATATGCTTGAATTTGAGATAATTTTCGTAATTCGTGGTATTTTTATATTCCAAATATGCATCTTTCCTATTATTAACAATTAACCTTTTCAGACCGCACCGATTTCAGGCGGTTGTGCCCGCTGGACCGTAGCCGACGTGCTTGCGAGTTTATTCGGCTTTGGTCCACAAACGCGGTTTTAGATAATTATATTTTTTAGTATTATTTTATATATGAAATATGGAGATAAATAATTTTTGAGAAGCAAATCAAAATCAAAATGTAATTTGAATAATAAGAAACAAAATTATGATATTTTTTTTAGTATTATTTTAAATATATTTATGGAAATAAATAAGTTTTGAGACGCAAATCAAAATCAAAATATATTTTATTAATAAAAAAAAATACACAAAAAAATTAAAATTTTAGTACTGTATGATACCGTTCAAAGCATTCTATAACACATAGTGCTACGTTGCATGATTTACAATTATAGGCTGTTTCTCTTCTTTTATTCTGTTTTGCACAAACAACACACCGCTTGACAACAGATTTATTATTTTCAGGCCTTTTGGGGTAAATTGAAGGAAAATGTCTTTCAAGAAGGCGTAAGGGATTGTCAGCATTTTCCGGTCTGCTGCTTGTACAACTTCCAGGTGTCACTTTTTTATATTTTTCTATTGTCAATTTCACTAAAGTCCTCTGGAAGTCCAATAATGGAATATTATTTCCAGTTTTCATTTTATATATCACATGGGAATTCAGCACCGCTAAATCTAGTAGTTGAAAAAACACTTTCTTATACCACTTCACTGTTTTTCTTACACTTTCTGTAGTACTCAGAAGCACATTTGTTTTGTCTACTCCTCCCATATTTTGATTGTGCTCAAAAATCGCGTCTGGTTTCTGAACTTGTTCACCTCTTTTATTTGTCACAGTTTTTATTTTATTGCTGTGGATCGTAGATAACATATGGACGTCTCTTTTATCTTTCCATTTCAAAGTCAGTAAAGTTTGGGTTGAAAAATAATCAATCGAACCTTTTTCAAACTTCCGCATGAACATTCTATTTGGTCTCACTGTTCCACAGCAATAAAATTGTTTTTCTAAAAGACTCTGATACAGAATGGGACTAGTGTATCAATTATCTGTGTATAGATGATGTGCTTTGTCGAAATAAGGCTTCATCAAAGTCATTACTATATTGCCTGAAGTTCCTAGATTTTTGTCGAACTGCTTTATTTCTGTTGTAGCACCTGTGTATATCAGTAGATCAAGTATATATCCGGTTAATCTACTATAATATAAAATTTGATCCCAAATCGATGCCTCTTGGAAGGAATATACCGACGAAACGATATTCTTCCTTTGAAGGCTTTCGTCAATCACGAGGTTTTGAAAAGGATAGATACATTTTTTAAATACTTGTCGGTAATGATCGATAATGAATCTCATCTTAAACAGCCTATCTTCCCTGATAACGTTGGAGTTGGCCGAAAAATGCAAAAATCGTAAAATTTCTAAAAATCTCGCACGGGACATTATTTGACCAAATGCAGGCGTCTGAATTACGAAATCTTGGGACCAATGATCCTCTATCTTTGGTTTTTTTACTTGAGGCATGAGTAGACAAAGACCCAAAAACAGGTAGATTTCATCGGTAGTTGGTGATGTATATTTGTGAATTTGTTGTGATGGATTTTCACTTACAATATAATGGTAATACATGTTTGTTTGTACCTCTATTTCTTCGACGAATTCTTTAGAAACAAAATTTTCAAAAACCTCCAAAATTGTTGGAATTGTTGGCAGGTTTTCAAGTAGGCAACCGGAATAGGTCACATTAGAATTTTCTAAACAAGGTTTGAGGTCAACTTTGCTCCAAATAAACTTGTTTCTTTTTTTTGCTAAGTGGTGGATTATCTTCCTGATTAGGTTGATTATTCTTAGCATCTAAACCATTTTCGTCACAAAATACCTCAGCTTTGGCTGGTACCAAATTATTTTCTGCAATTTCACAATCACTTTCACTATCGTCGTTGTCCCAACCGTCAAACTGATCTTCCAGACGTGTAAAATCTTCATCGTCACTTTGATATAATAAATCATATAGTTCTTGTTCCGTCAAATATTTGCGAGCCATTATTAATCCAACGATAACCACTTATCTATGCGATATCTACGGTAACACTAAATTACTGCACAAACAAGTTGAAACCCCTACATAAAACTAATAACAAAGGATCACGTCATGGCCATTCTCAAAATTCAATGAATAGTACTCATCCCTATTAGATTCGCGTGTTTTACTGTCATGTTTTCTGTGTATCCGCTTGAAGCGCGCCAAAACTCTGAACGTATTTCAATGAATAGTACTCATCCCTATTAGATCCGCGTGCTTCACTGTGATATTCTCTGTGTCTCCGCTTGAAGCGCGCAAAAAAACAAGGAATGTAATTGTCGATTTCATATTTTTTTCATTGGGGCGTGGTCAACTTAATCTGACCAATAGAAGAATGTCAATAAATCAGATAGTTTTCGGTTCCTACATACGCCTCCATCAATGTGAGTTTGTACGTCTCCGGTCCGACCGGCACGAAAATTTTTGGTGCCGGTCGGTAAAATAATCAGGATAGTTTCGTCTATAGCCTCTACAAGTCGATTTCCTTGTGAGTTATCTATTGTAGAACCCCAAAGGCTGCGATGACAGTTAAAGTCACCGCATATAATGACACCACCCTGTAGTTGTGAAAAAAGATTACTCCAATCAGTCTTATAGTTTGGCCGCTGAAAAGATGGAGTGATCACGTGAATGACACGCACTCTTAAATATTCCTCTCCCTATGTTACCACTTTTCCCACGTTTACACCGCTCAACAAAAACGAACTAACACTCGCTATAATATATTTATACCGTTTTTTACAGGTTATTGATTTGCATTAAATTTAAACATTTTATTGGCTTTTGCGTATAGATTTAAATACTAAATTTCAACTTTTATAGGTTGGACAAATAAAAAAGTTTATATAAATATGTCACAAATTTAATTTAAATAAAATTAAGAGATAAATTCGCTTTATAAATTTGATGGAATGCGATTCGGTTAAATAGAATAGAATATCTTTATTCTCAAGAATCGGTTGACAAAGAAATATATGATTTAAATGATTGAAAAACACGTTTCTGTTTCGATGAATATTATAGCAAAATTTAAATTTAGTAAGGAAATTAATAATTGTAAGAGTAAATGTCAAGAATTTTACAATAATTATAATTAATACATAATAATATATACATATATTATATACATATAATATATATATATATATATATATATATATATATATATATATATATATATATATATATATATTGTTATGATGTGTTGTTTGTTTGAATGATGAGCAATGAGTATTTTTTAATAATATAGGGTTTTTATCGCGGTTCTCAAAGAATTAGTTTGTAAGTACTTTTTTAAATTATCTTTATTATATCTATTATGAAACACACACATATATATATATATAACCTAGCCAATGTAAATTTAAAATAAACTATCTTTAAATTGAAATTCTTATGAAACTAATTAAATTCTATAGACAATGTAAAATTTAAACAAAATATCTTCAAAATTGAAATTGTTATGACACTAACTAAATTATATTAACAAAATTTTGTACCTTTCTGTCACTGAATGCCTAAATGAACTGTTTTCCACTATATAGATTATAATCACCACTCAATGTCTTCTTCTCAGCTTCGGTTATCCCTGTTTTTGTGAAATTACTTTTTCCAATTATCAGCTTCCACCAATTTAAGATATTTTTCTTCACAGCATTTATAAACCACCAAGCAACCCAGCAACAGCATTTATTTTTATTCTTCTTTTCAATATATCAATATCCAATCACCAAAATATCATTTAATTTTAATATTCAATTAATACTTCTTCCATTATCATTATTTATACATAACATAATTTTTAATCTTCAATATTATTTTCTTTATACTGTTTCTTAATATTGATTTAACTCACTATATTGAACAATTGTAACTGATTGACTGCCTCTAACTAATTTTCATACTAAAAAAAACTCATAACTAACTGAATCGACTTTCTTACTAAACTTTCTGACTGCTTGACTTAAACTTTCTGACTGACTTAAAATCCAAATCACCGGGTATTTATATCTTTTTGGATGTTCCAGAACCATCTGGTAAGAAATCATGTTCCATTTGTTCTAATAAATACATGTCTGAATTTTCTGGAACAAACCATTTCGCAAACAAAGCCATCTCCGGTGATCTAGAGAATTCCTTACTTATCTATCGAGAATTTTGTTGGCATTTAGGCTTTTCAGATCAGAGTATACATTTAAATCAGTAACTTATATAAATTAAACATTTTAATTTAATAAATTACACATTTTAAACAACATATTATCATTATAACCCCACTTTATATTCGTAATTATTCTTAAACGTCACTTCAGAGTATGTATATCTGGTTGCCTAGTCACATGGCTCACTTAAATATATCTACAACATCATAATTACTAAAAAAATACTTTTTATATGCTAATTTCTTAAAAATGCCCTCACATAAATATATTTCTATTAAATTCTCTAGTATATAACTTCTTAAAATAACCAAATACTTTTTATATCTAAAATTATCTAGTATATAACTTATAAATTATTTTCTTTAAACACCAATCATATCAATACCCCAAAATAATATTTAAAATAAATAATTTACTTATTATTTTTTTAAATATTAATTTTCTTATCTACATACCTTAGTAAATTAATAATTCAATTTTTTTTTATTTAAAATGTGTTCTATTAGATACATCCCTGTTCACTGTCTATGTCAAACTGTCATGTCAAATGGAAGTTTTTGTGTTTATATTTTTGTGTTTACTACATTTTACCATGGATGTTAGGATACAAATCTAGGAATTATTTCCATTCAAAAGGCTTTCATCCATATAAATTGGTAAGTTTTACACTTTATTATATTAGAAAGACATTTATAAAATCAATTTTGTATCTAACCCCAAATTATGTTCACTTTCTGCATTACTTGTTCTAACATATCCTGAGTATATTCACTAATCCATTTTCTGTTTCCTATATGGCCAAACATTAAATATTCTGGTACTTCATCTGTATTTAAATTATGTGTATTATTTAAAAAATATTCTACTTGTGGTATATGTTGCTGCCACGTTTCATGTTGATCTTGGCACACTATTCTTAAATATTTTATAACTTCTTTAATATATCTTTCTGCAGGATTTGCCTGAGGATGTCTGATACTTGTAAAATGAATGTTGATTCCCTTTTTTTCACAAAATGCTCGAAATTTTTGGTTGTTAAAATATGTAGCATTATCTATTATGCAATTTCTAAATGGTCCTATTTCTTCGAAAAATTGATTAATATATAATTTCAATGTTTTAACATTTGTTCTTGAGCAGGGATATAGTTTAATAAATTTTGTATATAAATCAACTATCACTAGTATATGCTTTTTTCCTGTTGGACTTGGAACTAAATTTGAAATAAAATCCATGGACACTGTATTTAGTTTTTCATATACAACATTAGATTTATATGTGTTCTGGTTTTTTAAATTCTTTTCTTTGTTTAGTTGACATATTGGGCATTGGGTAGTAATTTCTTTTGCTATACTTATGTCATTCTTTGCAAAATAATTGTCCCTAAATAGCATCCATAGCTTTCTTAAACCAATATGCCTTTAATTATTATGTAAATTTTTCAATATTTTCCTTGCTAAAGTTCTAGTTATTACATATACTTCTATGCCATTTATTATTTTATAATAAACTCCATCTTTCTTAAGGACTTTTTGTTTTTCACTCAAATTGATCTGATCTCTTATAATTTCTTCTTTAGAATATAATCCTGTACTTTCTACTAATTGATTTAATCCAATTTTTATTGTTCGCTGCCCTTTTTGTGATGTATTTTCTAACCTTGATAAAGCATCTGCCACTATATTGGATTTTCCAGAAATGTATTTGATTTCAAAGGAGTATTCACTCAATATTAGACTCCACCGATGTATTCTACTGTTTCCATATTTGTTATTTAATATAGATGTTAAAGCTTGGTGATCTGTTTCTATTGTAAATTCATTACCCAACAAATAAAATCTTAATTTTGTGACACAATGTATAATACTTGCTAGTTCTAATTCTGAAACTGAGTAACCCTTTTCATGTGGCTTTGTAATTCTTGAAATGAATTGTATTGGGTATTCGACCCCATCATGTATTTGTAATAATATCCCTGATAATCTCTCTATGGATGCATCTGTTCTTAATATGAATGGCTGTGTGTAGTCAGGATAATATATTTTTAAATTTGACAGAAAAATGTTTTTAATTTCTTGGAATGCTAGTTCTCTTCTCTGATCCCATCTCCATTTTACACCTTTTCTCAGTAGTTCAAGTAATGGAATTTCTTTTATACTTAGATCTGGTATCATCCTTTTATAATAATTAATTATTCCAATAAATCCTCTTAAAGTTCTTAAATTGTGTGGTGTTTTATATTCCTGAATGACTTGTGTCCGTTCTGGATCCATTTCGATTCCCTTAGTGTTGAGTTTATAACCTAGATATATTACTTCTTTTTGAAAAAATGTACATTTTTCTTGATTTATTTTTAGTCCAGCTTTGTCTAATCTATTTATGATAATTTTTAGGTGTTTCTCATGATCTTCAGCCGTTTTAGAAAAAATTAAGATATCACCAATGTAGTGAATTACAAAATGTTCATATTGATCCAAAATATCATGAAGACATCTACATAGAACACTGCAAGATGATTGAAGTCCAAATGTTACTACTTTGAATTGATATACTACTCCATCTATCTGAAATCCTGTATACTGTCTACTTTTTCTTTCTAGAGGTATTAACCAAAAACTATGCTGTAAATCGATTTTAGTGAAAAATGACATTCCTGTAATTCTTCCTAGTATTCCATCTTCTAACATATTATTAATCGTTCTGTTTACTTCTTCTCTGTATTTATATGGTATTGTGTATGATTTTGTTTTAAAATCTTTTTCTTCTTTAATTTTTATACTATGGATATAATTTTGTGCAATTCTATTTTCTTTATTGACAAGTCCCTTGTGTTGCTGCAATATGGAAACGACTATTGATTTATATTTTTCAGGGCAATTTAAAACTTTCATCATATCTTCTTCTTTACAAATAACATTATTCTTCATTATGTACTCATTATTCCTTGCTTCCAATTTTACGCACTCCACCTCGTAGGCATCCATCTGCTTAAAATTTCCATTCCTTAAATATTCACTACAATAATTATTCTTTACATTCTCTTGAGACATTTCCCTATCATCAAAATACATTTCTTCTTCATAAACATCATTATTTTCTTCTAATAATATCCTATCAACTCTTATTCCTTCTTCCACCTCATCTTTCTGCATAAATTTAATTATTTGCCCTTCCAAAGTTACCATTTTTTCTTCAAAATCTATCTTTACTTTCTTCTTTTCCAATTCATCATTTCCCATTAATATATCAACACATAAATCCTTGACAATAAAACCTTGCATATTAATTTCTTTATTAAGAATATTAATTTTAAAATTGGCTAGTTTATCAATTTCACCCAACTTCTTATTATTTGCACCAACAATTTTAATTTTTGGAATCTTTATTATATCTGATAGTTTTAATGTATTAAAAATAAAATTCTCCGAGACTAAAGTACTTTCTGAACCAGTATCTATCATAATTTTAATCATTTTATTTTTTGCCAAAGCATTTATATAAATTAAATTAATAGATTTAATAATTTTATCTTCATCTAAAGAAATAAATTCAGAAGGTTTTTCATAATAGCAATGGCCTAACTTGTAATTCAGAAAGTTTACTGAACAAAATTTTGATTATTAGAATTGTCAGATTGTATCTGACCACTTGGATCTGATGTCCTATGTCTTTCCCTACTATGACTTCTACTCACATTTTCCTGCCTTGTACTACTTCGTTCCCTGTCTTCGCAGCTTCTATTCCTTCGAACACAATTTACCTGTCTGTTATAGTTAGGTCGCTCTGTATTTCTTCTATTGTTAAAATCTTGTCTATTATTATTAGTACTTTTATTAAAATGTTGTCTATTATAATTAGTATTATTATTAAAATTTTGTCTATTATAACTAGTATTGTTATTAAAGTTCTGTCTATTTTGATTACTGTTATTATTATTAAAATTTTGTAAATTATTACCATATCTATAATTATTGTTATATGATTGTCTATATTGTTGATTATCATTTTTATTATATTGAAAGTTATTATTGTTTTTTCTGTTGTTATTATTACTTGTCATATTGCCTCTTTGTATTCTTTGAATAAAATTAATAAAACTGTCTATTGTTTGAATATTTTGTACAGTTACTGTTTGCACAACATCAGCATCAAAATGTCTAGATACATTTAAGACTGTTTCATCCTCTCTAAGTGGTGGTTCTAAATATTTTGCAACTGTTATCAATTTCAATGCATAATCTACCATATTTGATTTTAAATTGTGATTATACTTTCCAAAATATAGAACTTCTCTAAACTTGGCTTGCTCTAATTCACCCCAATAATAATTTAAAAATTTATTTTCAAATGTTTGAAAATTATCTAAATCATTTTCAATACTAGCAAACCAAGTTGCTGCATTGTCATTTAATGTCATTCTAATATAATCTTTAATATCATTAATATTATTCACGAATCTTAATTTATGTTTTAAACTATTTATGTATACTCTAGGATGCAAATTTTTTATATTACCAGAGAATTTAATCCCAGTCTCATTTGTTAAATTTAAGTAAGGTCTCCCTATGTCTCTCATTTGTGAAATATCATCTATTCTCTGTTCCACATTTCTTATTTGATTACTATTTATTTGGATATTTTGTTGTATATCGTCTAATTTTTCTTCTGTGTTTCTCCTGTCTTCGTTAATTTTTTCTTCTAAGTTACATTTCTGCAACTCTATTTTCTGTTCTATATCTATCTTATTATCTTGAATAATCCTCTTTACTTCTGTCCTCTCATTTTCTATCCTTTTCTTGTAGTCATTCCGTATAATTTTTATTTCATTTGCTACTTTTTTCTCTGCAGCTTCAAGTTTTTTATCCATTTGTTTTTCCATTTGTTTTACAATTTTATTATTATTATCTTCTATTTTCTTTTCTAATTTTCTATAATTCTCTTCCAATTTCTGTTCCATTTTTTTCATGTCTTCTTTGACTTCTTTTGAATTCTGTTCCATTTTTTGTTCTATTTTTCTCATGTCTTCTTTGATTTCTTTTGAATTCTCTTCCATTGTCTTGTTCATCTGCATCATTAATGACATCAAAGCTGCCATATTCACATTTTCCTCTCTTTTTGGATTCATTTCTGCAGTATCTTGTGGAACTTGAACTAAACTCTCCTCTTGTATAGGTTGTGTTTCTACTTCCACATCTTCTTCATTCTTTTTGCTTCTTGTATCTTTCTTTCCTTGAGACATTTTGAGACTTTACTTGTTCAAATATAATTAAAAATAAAATCTATAATTTTTCTTTCTACTGATAATTAATTTAATTATATGAGAGCACTTATCTTCCCAAACTAATTCTTTTAAATAGAGAGCCCCGCGGTGGGCGCCAAATTGTTATGATGTATTGTTTGTTTGAATGATGAGCAATGAGTATTTTTTAATAACATAGGGTTTTTATCGCGGTTCTCAAAGAATTAGTTTGTAAGTACTTTTTTAAATTATCTTTATTATATCTATTATGAAACACACACATATATATAACCTAGCCAATGTAAATTTAAAATAAACTATCTTTAAATTGAAATTCTTATGAAACTAATTAAATTCTATAGACAATGTAAAATTTAAACAAAATATCTTCAAAATTGAAATTGTTATGACACTAACTAAATTATATTAACAAAATTTTGTACCTTTCTGTCACTGAATGCCTAAATGAACTGTTTTCCACTATATAGATTATAATCACCACTCAATGTCTTCTTCTCAGCTTCGGTTATCCCTGTTTTTGTGAAATTACTTTTTCCAATTATCAGCTTCCACCAATTTGAGATATTTTTCTTCACAGCATTTATAAACCACCAAGCAAACCAGCAACAGCATTTATTTTTATTCTTCTTTTCAATATATCAATATCCAATCACCAAAATATCATTTAATTTTAATATTCAATTAATACTTCTTCCATTATCATCATTTATACATAACATAATTTTTAATCTTCAATATTATTTTCTTTATACTGTTTCTTAATATTGATTTAACTCACTATATTGAACAATTGTAACTGATTGACTGCCTCTAACTAATTTTCATACTAAAAAAAACTCATAACTAACTGAATCGACTTTCTTACTAAACTTTCTGACTGCTTGACTTAAACTTTCTGACTGACTTAAAATCCAAATCACCGGGTATATATATCTTTTTGGATGTTCCAGAACCATCTGGTAAGAAATCATGTTCCATTTGTTCTAATAAATACATGTCTGAATTTTCTGGAACAAACCATTTCGCAAACAAAGCCATCTCCGGTGATCTAGAGAATTCCTTACTTATCTATCGAGAATTTTGTTGGCATTTAGGCTTTTCAGATCAGAGTATACATTTAAATCAATAACTTATATAAATTAAACATTTTAATTTAATAAATTACACATTTTAAACAACATATTATCATTATAACCCCACTTTATATTCGTAATTATTCTTAAACGTCACTTCAGAGTATGTATATCTGGTTGCCTAGTCACATGGCTCACTTAAATATATCTACAACATCATAATTACTAAAAAAATACTTTTTATATGCTAATTTCTTAAAAATGCCCTCACATAAATATATTTTTATTAAATTCTCTAGTATATAACTTCTTAAAATAACCAAATACTTGTTATATCTAAAATTATCTAATATATAACTTATAAATTATTTTCTTTAAACACCAATCATATCAATATATATATATATATATATATATATATATATATATATATATATATACATATATATATATATATATATATATATATATATATATATATATATATATATATATATATATATATATATACATATATATATATATATATATATATATATATATATATATACATATGTAATATAAATAAAATAATATCAGGAATATTACAATAATTTTAATAAAACATAATCCTACCTATTTTAATATTTTTCCTGGAATGATAACTTTTGTAACAATCCTGTATACAGATGGGCACTTTGCATTCTGGACATCCAGTTGCTACAGCTGTGAGCTTTTGTTGTCTAAGCTGTGTATGTGCACATATATACATGGCAGTTCCTTTGGTGTTTCTGTCCTTTGCTAGTTGACGAATGTCTTTCCACGAAAGTTGTGGCCGTTAATAGATAAGACATTCCACTGCATTGTCTTCCAGCGTATAAAAATCACGTTCGTCTTTCCATCTCATTGCTAAAATATTGTTACTGGTTCTCATGTCGAAAGTCACACGCGGTACTTTTTGCGGAAATTTTGGAAATTGTTCCAATATATGTCCTGTATTTTCATATTTCGTTATAAAATGTGTTACTGCGCTACCACTTAATTCTAATAAATTGGTCTGCACTATATCTGTTGTAACACCTACGAAAACTAATAAATCTAATACCATTCCAGTTTCACAATCACACAACACACATATTTTCACTCCAAATCGGAGTCTTTTCGAGGAGGTATATTGCCTAAAATGGTGCCGTAATTTATTCACTATCAGAGTCTTCCGATGAAGAATCGTTACCTAAATTAATAATAATTGGTTCTAATTGCTGTTCGATAATAAAATCCAATTGCCACATCTTGGATATAATTCCATCAAAATAATTGACAGCATTTTGCCAATTATTAGCTGTAACATTATTTATGGCTTGGTTGAACAATACTTTTACGTCGCATAACTTAAATGTACTATTTTTCCTCGCAACTTCGCCCTTTACTTGTGCCCAAATTAGTTTGATGGGATTTAACTTACAATGGTACGGTGGCAACCTCAGCACACACCTACCTGTGAGTTTAACCATTTCGTCTACCACATATTTTTGCTCAATATTTTGAGCCATTTTTTTCCAATTTTTCTACCAATTTTTCATATTTCCTACTGTGGTATGATGCATCGTCTAAAACAATAACCGCATTTTCAGGCAAAGTTGGTAAAGTCCTTTGTAACCAATCCTCAAAAAGATGTGAATTCATATATTCGTGGTAGTCATCATGTTTCTTGGACTCAAACAAAAGCAATCCATTTTCGACAAACCGGTCTTTAGAGCCGATATGTAAGATAATGAGTCTTTTTTCCTTTTCCAGAAGGATGTTTCAGTCCTGTAGATAGGCCTTCCACATGTGCTTGTCGAGCACTGGTAATTGACATATCAGTCTAAACTTTGTCAACAGTATGGCCAGCGTTGATCCAAGTCTCATCTAGATAGAAGATACTTCGAGTTTCCAGTTTATACTGCTTTATACATCGCAAGTATCGACGCCTCCACGATATGATCTCATTTTTTTCCTTTAATACACTATTGCGGCATCGTTTCTTAAAGCTGCAAAATAAAATAGTTTTACAATAATTATACTATAATAGACTGTGTAAAAACAAATCGACTTAAATAAACAGCGTATTCAATTCGTAAAACATTCGCATTAAATTTCGAAAATTCTAGTGCGAATGCGAAAATACAAGAATATTACATCACTATTACTAACATTAAAAATCATTCTCACCGAAATTAATTGATTTCAATACTTTTCCCAAAGTAGTCTTCTTTACGTCAGGGATATGAGGATTTTCAGAAATTTTCTTCATAATTTTTTGGATTGTTTCTCATTATCGAAGAAGAAACTGTGAACTCTCCGACGAATCATGTTCTTATGCTCATCTGTAATTGTATCGAGCACTTTGTTTCCTCTAGAATATGGTTTTGGTGGTCTAAATTCACCATTATTTTGACGATGTTCGTGTAAAACATTATACACTGATGACTTGGTGACACCTAAAATTGAAAAATATAATTAATAATATTGTTGACATAATAATGCTAATAGTTACCTGTAGCCTCAGCAGTGAATTTTACAAGATTTCCCTGTTCTGCTAATTCTTGGGATGCTTTTTTATAAGTGTTCATTATTACACCTTTTTCCTCAATAGTGAAATGTCTTTTTTTTAATATTTTTCTTGGAGGTGAAAGAGTGTTGACATCCATATTTAATAAACCTAAGACACAATTAATAAAATCGTCAATAAACCTAACTCACAATAAAATTAATACGAATTAATATACGTACGCGTAAACTCTACAAACAATTTTTAGCACTGCCAACAAAATTCTCCAGAAAGCGGAAGTTAAACAAAAATAATGACGGTGTAAACAGTATCTCAGAAGGTCTAGTTTTGAGCGACTGACGATGCTTGCATTGAGTGATCATGCGACCTTGGATTCCATCTTTTAAGCGGCCAGATTATAGTTGCTTTTATTTTGGGAGATTTATAAATGGAGGCTAAGGATATCTTAAATTCATCAATATATGCTGCTCATACTTCTATTTTGGAATTAAAGTTTTTACGGACTGAAATTTCATGATAGGATAGGGAATCTTTGATAAGTATAGCAGTGCCTCCAAATCCATCAGTTATGTCTACATGTAATAGATTGTAAGTTGGTAAATGAAATATTTTCTTTTTAGTTAACCAAGTTTCATTAAGTGTAATTAAATCAAATTTAATAAAATAATGGTTAAGAAAATTAGCAAGATTAGCTTTATTTTTAGTAATGGAATTACAATTCCATTGCAATATATTTATCATCTACTTAATAATAATTTTCATCACTATCACTATATTGTATTGTACCCAATATTTTTTTGAGTTCTGTTTGTGTTTCCTGAATAACTAGTGGATCTGGGTTTACTAAATTAAAATTTTTTAACATATTTTCAAAAATACAAGGAAGTTTCTGCAGGATCTGTAATTCTAATTGTTCTTTGTATAACTGGAATGCTTCCCTGTGTGGATTAGGAATAACAGGATCTGATACGCTATTTTTAAGTTTAAATGAAGGGGGTTTATTAACTGAAAGTGGCGAACTTACTTTGCGCTTTTTCGGCTGTTGGAAATGAGGACGTGGTACCCAATTTTTATTACTCGTGGAAGGGGAATTGTTCGTATCAATATTACCATTCAGCTGAGGGAAATTATTTATGTTATTTAAAATATCAAAATTATTATCAGCTTCTTTAAATGATACATTTTTTTCATACATGATCTTTTTAATTTTTAATTGTTCCTGGTATTTCGGGCAATTTTTTAATATTGACTGATGGTCATGTGTTTCACAGTATATGCAATAAGCGTTAGAAGTGCAATCGATATCGTCATTTTCATCATGGTTTTGACCATATTTTTTACATTTAGTCATAGTGCTTCTGCAGTATTTTGCTGTATGACCATATCGAAGGCACTTAAAACACTGTACGACAGGGTATATGTATGGCTCAACAGCAAATCTCACTAAATCAATTTTAACATATTTTGGCAAATTATTTCCTAAAAATGTTAACACGATCATCTGTCTTGGGACAAACTGTGTCTCATTATCGGAATCAATAATCCTACGTTTCATTCTTTTTACTTCTACAACTTTTTGCTCACTTTCAATATTCTCCAATATATACTTTGCGGCCAAAAAAGTGTCAACCTCTCTAATAATTGCCTTTTTATGGTTAAAAAATATACGTATATAAGCGATCAAATTATTATCTTTTATTAATTTATGTTCTATAATAGCATTTGCGATATTATAAGTCTTAAAAATAATTTTTACCAATCAATTTTATATCAATAACGTCTTTATTAAAAGTAGTATGTTTAAATAGATAATGACCAACTTTTACCGCTGATTATCGACTATTTTTATCGACTGGTTCTACAACAATATAGTACGGTCCAATTTCAGTCGAAACATATTTGTTGTCTAAATTATATATTTTGTTATCAACTTCCATTTTGTTTTGCCTACCGTTTTCATCTGGTGGGTCTTTTCCAGACGAGAAAGCATCCCCGTTGGAAAAGTTACTCATTATAAAATTATAAACTTGTACTTACCTTATCTATGAGTTTATGAAATAACAAACCAAAACAAACCTGCCTAAATTCGAGCAAAATATAATTAAGCGCGCTTCACGTGCCAATCTTATAGTTCGAAAGAAACACCAATGTATAACGGAACTGATATGCTTCTTGATTTCCAAAAGGAGCCAAGTAACACACTCTTTAATTTTTGTAGGAAGTATTTTCGAATACCTTCCTAATAAAATTGACCCAGTTATATAAAGGAATGATACCAACATGCGAAAATATGTTCCTGTTCAAGAACGGTTTGCAATTGCACTTAGATTTTTGGCATCTGGAGATACCTACACAAGCTTGAGTTATCTTTTTAAAGTCTTCATTCAAAAAATTTCAAGATGTGTCGATGACGTTTGTGAAGCGTTGATGGTAGAATTAAAGGAAGATATAAAAGTAAGTAATGTTAGAATCAATTATTTATTAGAAATTATTTTTTAATATACCGCTGGTAGCAAAGATCTAATCAAAAATAACATTTTCAAAAAATTGTTTCATCTGTTTACCTTGTGACACTGAGTGTTTATGTTGTGCAGGCGGTTGAGAGCTGGATGATTGAGGGTTATCTGGGGACGGTTGTGAGTATGATGATTGAAAGTTACCTGGGGATGGCACTGAGGCTTGATATTGTGAAGATTGCTTCCAGTTGGATGATTGAGAGTTATCTGGCGATGATTGTGAAGTGGATGATTGAGAGTAACCTGGGGATGGCAGTGAGACTTGATATTGGTAGTTGGATGATTGAGGGTTACCTGTGTATGGTTGCGAAGTGGATGATTGAGAGTAACCTGGAGATGGCAGTTAAACTTGATATTGTGAGGATTGCTGTGAGTTGGATGACTGAAGGTTACCTGGGGGTGGTTATGAGTGGTAGTGGTGAGAGTAAGTTGGGGGTAGTGCGAATTGATATTGTGGAGATGGTTGTGAATTGTGTAGTTGGCTAATGGGTGAAATAATGTTTGGGAATTTCCTTGTGTGATTGTCTTGTTGTTTAAGGGTGTACATTATTCTGTCTATTTCCGTCATGGCGATATCTCTTGTACTTTTTTGTAAAGCTCTTAATTTATTCCACAACAAATCGCAATACAGGGAACATGGGTCAGTCTCCGTCTTCGACATATTTTTTAAAATATTATATGCTTCATCGCTGCGATTTTTCATTTCGTCACACGCGTTTGATCGACTTTAGCATTGTACTGTTAGCTTTGGTTGATGCTGACTATAATTTCTTATTTGTAGATTGCGGATGTCAAGGTAGAATAAGTGATGGCGGTGTGTACAGAAACACAGAATTGTAAAAAAAATTTCTAGAAATGAACTGGATTTGCCGGCATCAATGAGTTTGCCGTTTAGGGAGGAACGACTTCCTTACGTTTTTGTGGCAGATAGTGCATTTGCTCTCACTGAAAATATGTTAAAGCCGTATTTCGGTCTAGAATAGTAGAGAATGTTTTCGGCATCTTGTCTGCTATTTTTAGAGTACTAAAGAAAACGTTTATATTAGAACCAAAGAAAGTAACCAATATTGTAATCCCGAGCAATATACAATCCACCCGGTACTTTTAATACTGAAAAAGAAGGAGAACTTCATCCAGGCTCCTGTCGAAATGATCCTGACGGAAATACTTCCCTGTTATCAATGAGGAATATACCAATAAGAGCACCTCTTTCTGCTAAGACAATAAGAAATAAATTTGCAGAATATTTTGTAACAGATGGAGCTGTAGAGTGGCAAAATAATTACGATTAGTTATTCATATTTTCATATCGATTTGAGTCATGACTAGAGACTGGATTATATGCAAAATTTATAATAAGAATTTACAAAAAAAAAAACAATAAAAATATGTAAATGTATTTTTACCTATTGTATATTTTACCGTTTTATTTGTCACAAAACCTGAAGTTTATAAAATATAACAATTAATAATAATACAGTTTGTTTTAAATTTTAACCACACTGTATTTAACCTATACTAATTTTTTATTAAAATAAGTACATATGCCTATTTCTAAAGTACAAATGCATTTTCGCATATTATTTGTTCATGGACAACTTGTTTTAGGATGCAAGTTGCACGTTTTTAGTGCACATTTTTCAGTCTCTATTAATGACAAATAAGAAAAAGATTGATATTAGTAGTTTCATAGGCATAGAGTTTAATTACAATAAATATTTCGTTTTTTTTTTTTGGTTTATAGACATTATCCAAACAATTTGCCATTCTATCATAAAAAGGCTACTCAGGCTTGTAAAGATCATCAGCCTCACTACCAGTTCAATTCTCTAACTTTTGCTCTTTGCCAGTTGTATGTCGACATTAAATTATCTCTCTTCTTTTTTAATTTGTTAATTAATGAAAAAACACGAAATTAATTATTACAGCATCTACACGGTTAAAAAATCCGCCATTTGTGAAAGAGTCATTAGAACGTTAAAAACAAAGTTGTACAAGTATTCCAGTTTACATGGATCATACAAATGGTTAGATGCTCTACCCATAACTACCGAGGAATACAACAATACAAAACACAGTAAAACGGGATACAAATCATCTCAGGTTAGCAATTCCAACGAAAAAACAATTTTAAACAAAAGTTATACTCATTTAAAATTTAGAGTTAGCGACATTGTCCGTGTATCAAAGGCAAAAAATTTCTTTGAAAAGACCTACACACCCAATTGGACTACAGAATTATTTAAAATTATACAAGTTAAGATAACAAATCGTATAACGTATTATCTCGAAGACATGCAAGGTGCACCGATTAGCGGTGGTTTTTATGAAGAAGAGTTGCAGCAAACATCAAACCCTGATATATACCTGCTTGAAAAAGTACTTAGACGAAAAGGCAATAAGATGTGTGTCAAATGGTTAGGAATGGATAGCAAACACAACAGTTGGCTAAATAAATCGAATATCGTTTGCGGATCTATATTTTGATACGCCTCGTAGACATACACTTTTCCAAAAAGACTGACAATTCCCCTGACAAGGAGTGGGGAATGGCAAAAGTATAAATTTAAGAGAAACTATGACGATCAGTTTACATTCACTTCGTCAACGGTGTTCGAAAAACAGTAGTGACATGAGTTCTCAAGATAGTGGGTATTCTTCAGACGATATGCATATCAACGAAGACTAATCAAGAATTAGATAGAACTTTGGAAAATTATAAGGCTGCTGCCAAATTAGAATTTTTCTACCTGCTTAGAACGACATACACGTTATCGGGCCATGAAATACAATGTGGTATAAGCCTGCGAGATTATTTTCGACTGCAGTGACTTTATCGCAACAATATAAACCTAGCAGAATATCACTCAGCGTATACGAATGGTATTCCTGTATTTCATTACAACCTGTATTCCTGTAATACAACGGCTTATTTGGAATGGTTAGTTATATTATGTTATATTACGTTACGTTATTGTTTTTTTTGTAAAAAATATTGTTAGAACTTTAAAAACATCTAACATTTAATACATGATCTACGGTGGTAGTTTAAACATTTTCAGAATTATATAATATACAGGCGTTGTTATAGGGCATTTTCATTAAAATCCGACTCACGCAAAACTTTAAATGCGATTACCCTACATTTTGGATTTGTGCCTATACGTTACTAAGGGTGCGATATTATAAATTCAAGTCATTTGATCAATAAACATCAAAATGAGATTTTTTTGGCAGTATGCCTACGATTGTCGCTGAGGTGAATCTACGGCAGGTTGTGGATCACCGTCAGTCGCTCTATCCGCTAAGGCGGATGACCTTAAGATCCTTTGTGACTCCATGTTGTTGCACTAAAACAAGACACAAAAGGGACAGGAAGAAAATAAGAAACTCGAAGACAGTTTTCTTTATTTGTCTAAAATCGACGCGTCGGGGTCAGTTCGCCAAGGTTTTTCCTATATAGAGAGTATCGACGGTCTTCTCTAGATGACGTGTGTGACCAGGCAAAATGAATGGGTGCACGTCTCGTGCTTGTACAGAGTTAGCCACTTATAGTACGTGTTACTTAAGTTTGGATCCCGGAGATAAGGATATCTCTGAGACCGTCTTTGGTAACCGTATGAAATGGTATCTAACCCTCTATTCAAGCTAGCGGTGGACGTGTTTGTTGCTAGGCCGGTACGGCAGAGCAGAAGCGCGAACTAAACTCCAAACACGCCGCGTGAGAGGACCTGAGAGGTACCTAAAACAGAAGGGAAAGAATATGGAAAATGACAGAAGTTAACATAAAATAATAACTAGGTGAAAATGAAAGTAAATATAAGCAAATGATCTGAAAGAGAGAAAGAGTTGGTTATTATGAAATATATACACATATATATATATATATATATATATATATATATATATATATATATATATATATATATATATACACTCAAATATAAGGTGAGGTTATAACATAAAGATAAAGTAATACAAATGGCTGAAAGGAAAGATAAAATTAGTGCAAGCTGAAAGTCAATAACATAAAATCGCTCTGGAGCAACAACGTTGCGACAGAAATATTTAAAACGATAAATAAGCAATTAAAAAAGTAAAACGTTAAGGTTAAAATAGCAATATAAGAATACGCATCAACAAATATCACAACTAAAGGTAAAATATGGTATATATGAAAATATTCAACAAAACATATCACTATAACATGGAAATGTTCCTGAAATAAAAATAAATAAATACCAAAATAATGTTCCTAAGAATACTAAAGAAATACCAAGCTGGAAGATGATGAGGGTCGGAAGAAAAGTCTAATTCTCTCCAAGGTTTCGAATATGAAAGACTAGTTATTTAATATAAGTGGGTATTCCCCAACCAGAGGTCTTATCTAGCTTAGACTCGAAAACCGAATAGGCCTTCTGAAAAAGTGCACCGTCTTTTATCCCATTTTCGTGGCTTTGGTGTTAAAAGTGGGCGTGACCGCCAACTCACCAATCAGAAAATAGGATAAGGTCAGGGACCAATCAGAAGGCCAGAGGGTGAGAAATGCGCAGATCTGGTTGCGTATTAGTCAGTTTCACGCTGTCTACGTGGCAGATCTGACGACATCCCCCCCCCCTTTCGAGACTGGTTGGTTGGAGAATACTTGTTTATTTTATTGAAAAAGTCATTTTTGCAATTTAGTAAACATAGAGAAAAACTTAGGTTTTTACAAATTTATAAGTAAAAAGTGTTAAAACCGAAAATCTTCCGACTTGGAATGTGTGGAGATCAGTTCCTTTAGTGTCCTTGTCGGAAGATGTACAAAAAAAAGAGAAAAAACGACAAACTTTGAAAATATTTAGAGAAAAAAATTTTCAAAAGAGTTTTTGATAGAGAAAAAGTCTTTTAACTGGCACTATTGGACGTTGTCGTCTCCTGCTGCGTCGTTGGCGCTTTCGTTGACTACGTCTCGTGGAGGTGGGGCTGGTCGGATATCATCGACGTGGATTAATCTGTCTACATCCTGGTCTCTATGAACCTCGTACGTATGGTCTCCGGCTGCTCTCAAGACGGTATGTGGTCCTGTCCATGTCTGGCCAAAGTTTCCTTTGATGTGGTTTCGGATCAATACTTGCTCTCCTGGGAGGTACGTACGAGGTTGTCGGGCGTCAGGGTTGTCAGGGAACAGGTTCCGGGCGTAGATGGTCGCTCGTTGGATGGCTCGGTTGACTCGTTGTTCCCGTGTTTCCTGTTGGTGGACCTCATGCTCCGTCTCCTGTGAACGTCTCGGGTGGTATCCAAGGAGTAGTTCGGCTGGAGTCTGGTCCGTGGCATTGTTTTTCCTGGTGCGGAGGCTGAATACAATGTCCGCAACGTAGGTGTCCCATCATGAATCCTCGTTCGACGTCACTCTAGCCCTCAGACCTTTCTTGAGTTCTTGTACTCGTCGTTCTGTAATAAATAATGCTTCACTTATGGTATCGTGTGGTATATTTATTTAAAACACTAGATACTCATGATTTGGTTTATTAGTTATCAAGTACAATATTAGATAATACTCAGTTGACGTTGACAATATTAACTTAGACCGTTCTCTTGATTCTTCATTCTTAACAATAATGATTACCCATAATCTCGTGATTTCTAGCTATTTAACACAAGTGCGTTTATTGATATATTATTGTTTTTACTTAATTAATTTGTACACATTAATAATAAGCTTTTGATTATATTGCAAATTTTACTAGGTCAGAGCGCGTTCCAGTTACACCGATATTTTCAATGTCGTAAACAAACAATCATCCGTTTAGCAATAAGCAATAAACTGAATTGGGTTACTTAGATCTGATACTTAATTAAATCCCGGTACATCCCTATCCTCAGAAGAAAAATTTTTTGAGTGCTGTTCGTTTTCAATTAATTTACATAAACTGTTTTTACTCTTCCCTTCCGAAAGAAAAAAATTTTTCGTGTCATCATCAACTGATTACTGTACATATATACATTATTTACATTCACTATTTACCTAACATATTTATACAAATTTTGGTACATATTTCCTTATATTTAGTAAAAAATTTTTATTTTTTAAATTTAGTAACCTAACCTAACATCAGCATAAGTTACCCTGATTGCTTGTAATATGCTATTTATTATCCTTTATTATGCCTTATATTAGCTTAATATTTTACCTACGTTATTTTACCTTACGTTAAATTATTTAGATTATATTACATATATTAACCCCCTATTATGTTATTATGTGGTTGATTACATATTATATCTTACCCCCTATTATGTGCACATAATATTTACAATAACCCTTACATATTTTAAATAATAAATAAAAATTTATAATAATAAAATCTTATATTAATTCTTGTATTAATTCTTGCATTAATTCTTGGTACCAAGTAATAGTTCTGTTTTCACTTTTCATATACACTATTCATATACAATAATAACTTTGACATCTCATAATAAAGTTTTGTCGTTTTATTCATTTATTCATTTATCCCTATTTCTTTTGTTTAACTACTACTATACAGTCTAACATTTTTCTTTTTGTTACACACATTTTAAATATATATGTTGTACGAACTTAAAAGTATATTTACAAATTATATTCATTTAAATATATTTTTATATTATTTGCATTCAAAAGTACATTATATATTACGAGTATATTCATTGACTCTAATTGTAGCAAAGTATTGTTTCCTTAATTATTCTAGCTATAAACTCTGTGCCTTGGTCTGCTATTATTTTTCTGGGTACTCCATACCTCAAGATAAATTTTTCTACCAATGATTTGGCTACTGTTTTGGCTTATTTTATTTTCTATTACATATTCTTCAACGTAGTTGCTTAATTCGCATTGTACGTCAATATATCTGTTTCCATTTTCATCCATGTACATTTTTATGGGTTCCTTGTTTATGATTAAGTGCTTATGCCTTTGGCAGTCGTCGCATCTCTTCACATTTCACATATTTCTCAACATTTCTTCGTAATTCGTTCCAGAAATAGTATTAACTTATATTTCTGTATTTAACATATCCTATTTATTCTTCCATATCCTTCCTGTAACATGTGGAAGTCGTTAATTATAACGCTTATCTTGTACTATATTATGTATTGCTTGTATTATGTTTATCTTGTACTATACAAATTTTTATACCTTTTACTAAAAAAATTTTTTTTTTAATCTTTTCGTATTTTATTAGGAATTGGCTGATTCTTTTTTCATCTCTTCTTATTCTCATTTTTCATTATTATCATTTTCTTTAAAATCTTCTGCACTCATATTTGTGAGCCAAAATCTCAACCAGTCTCCTAATGCTATTCCTGAAGCATAAATCCTTAAAATAAATTTGTTTTTCATCGATAAATCGGGGAATTCCATAACCGGGGCTTATTAGATATATCTTGGGCTTATTAAATTTTTCTTGCATCGTAAATAAAACTTTAAACACGGATCATAGTAATAAAATATTTAACCTGGTCAGTTACATTGTACTCATTTCAAAGTTTATGGAATTGCTTACTACGTACATTCCAACTGTATCAAATAACATATGTAATGTTTTTATAACGAATACTAAGTTTGCTATCGTAATAAAATATTATAGGTATGTTTTTTTTTGTTTATTGTTTGGTTTCTCGTCTTTTACAAACTAACTTTTGCTTGTACATCTGGGTCTTTTCCTAAATAAAAAAACATCTGCATATTTTGCACTTTTTCTATGGGCCTTTTTCTTCAAATATTAATGGTTTTTACTGTGCTTACTAGTTGTTTGACTCTTTTTTACTCTTGGCCTTGTTTCTTCCATATAAAATATTGTAACGTTATAAACGTCACATCTCTATTAATTTATATTTAAATAATTATTTCATTTTAATTTGTTTATCAATTTATTAATTTCTTTATCTTCAGTTTAATTTTTACTATTTTTTTATTTATAAAAATAGTTGGCGCCCCTGTTTTTCTCTTCTTCCTCTGTCTTTATTTTCTCTCTTTCTGTCCCATAGAATAAATATTTGCCCTCTCACTTTTGTTCGGCAGACTATTCTGTTCTGTGTTGACTGACAAGCTAGTTTCATGATATCTATACCAACATTCTATGACATCTGTGCTAACTTCATTCAGTCTCCCACTTTCTGTCAAAACAACTTTTCTGTAGTGGGATTATTTTTTGCCTCTTTTTGAAATTTATAAAAGAAGGCAAAAATTATTATAAGACTCATTTTTATGGTCTACAACTTCTCTTGGGGTAAGTACTTTCATTGTGATATTTATTCTATAATCCTGACCGCATTTCCAATGTAACCTTACTTTCTTTCGAAAGCACATTTTTTTTTTCTGATATATGCATTAGGACTCTTTAACAGAATTTAACTAAGTAGTAACATTCATATTTCATTTTATCCTTGCCATACGCTATTTGTTTAAGTGTAATTTTGTAAGATGGCAAGGAAGTTAAACCTTTCTTTTTGATGTGTTTCTAATGCATGTTGTTTCTTATCCTTTTAGTTTATTGGAGATATAAAACTTATTGGTTTACTGGACATTTCATTGGATTTATTGAATTTATTGGTTTATTGGACACCAAAACTTAGTCAGGACATACAGCCACGTGTGACTGCAGCTCTCCAGAAGCCACAACTTCTAATTGGAGGATCCAACAGCTAGAACACACAAGCCGCCCATCGAAGCAATAAATAACACTTATAACTGTTAAGCTTTGGCAGGGTTAATTATTGTTTTTTTTATTGATTTAAATAAATATGATTGGTTAAAATTTGTCTTATTTGCTATCAACTGAGAACTCAGGTTCAATCCCTAGTTTAAGACAAGACGAACTCACCCTTGAGATACTGAGCTAGGCAAGGTATAGACGATAAGCTCCCATGGTTGATTGAGATATTATTTTTACAATAGTATTTCAATTCTCTTTGGTAGTCTTATCATTACACATTGGCGCCCAACCGTACTTGTTTTATTCAGGGAATTGTGCTCTGGGTTTTTGGTTTGGTGGCAAAGAACAAACTTTAATAAATACTTTATTATTTATTGTTTTTGTGTGTTCATATTATCATTATTTGCAGTTAATTTTAATATTTCCATATTTTTGACTGTTTTTATATATTTTCACATGTTGGGTTAAAAAGTATTACCATTTTTTATATATTTCAGCATATATATTTTATACTCAGATATTTTTATGTTTTTTTTGATGGTAGGTACTTTTATACTGTTTTAAGTGGTTTGTTTTTTTTTAACTTAACCAGTTTTTGTGGATAGTGTATTTTAATTACTTTCTTAATTTTTTAAATTATTTCTTCAAGATGCTACCTAAACATTTAAAGACAGATGAATTATCATATGAAATTCTTATTAGGAATGTCTCTGTCCCAAATACAGTTGAGGAAAAACGAAAGATCCTTGCTGGACTTCTTTCTCAGGAAGCCAGTAACCGTAGTTTTTCTGATGTTTCTGTTAATTTATCTTTTGATGTTGATTACCAACAAGCTTTAGCTTCCTATTCTGACCTATTAAGTCTTATATCTGATTATTCAGGCACAAAATCTGATAGTAGATTCAAAGCTTTCAGTTCTCGTTTAACTCATTTGTCTGGTAGAGTCTCCCGTCTACAGCCAACTTCTGTAGACGAAGAAAAATTAAAAAAAGCTATCCGCTATGATTTGTTGAAATTAGAAGGTACTTTGTCTGACATTGTAGATCAACCTGATATGGTAGACCAACCTGTTGCTTCTACTCCTGATAGAGTAAACCTTAATTATTCTCAATCTTCAGCCTCACCTGTTAAGTCTGTTCCTGTTTATAAATGGGGTATTAAAAAATTTTCTGGTAAAGAACCTCTAATTCCATTTCTCGAACAGATTGAAACTTTAAAGTTTTCTAGGAACTGCACTGATGAAGATTTATTCATCTCTGCAGGAGACCTATTTGAAGGTGCTGCTTTTACTTGGTGGCATAATCACTTTACAAAAAAATCTTTTAATTCTTGGTCTGAATTAGTTGCTTCCTTAAAGGAAACTTATTTACCTTACAATTATGAAAGAAATTTGTGGGAACAAATACGTTCTACAAAACAGTCTTTCAAACAACCTGTCTCTGCATATATTTCTTATATGGAGTCTTTGATGCTCCGGTCTTCAAAATCTATTCCTGAGTGTGAAAAAGTAGATGAAATCATTAATGGTCTTCTTCCTGATTATGTCAAGGCTCTTGCTTTCCAGGATGTGGAATCAGTTGCGGACCTTACAAAGTATTGTAAGAGATTTGAAGCCGCTCTTACTATTTCTTCTCGTAGTAAATTTTCTGTTGAGTCTCTTTCTTCTTCTGCTACATGTTGGAACTGCAACATGACAGGCCATACTTTTCAAGTATGTAATAAACCCAAGAGAAAGTTTTGTCATGGTTGTGGATTTAAGAATATCACCACAAATGAATGTAGCAGATGTTCAAAAAACGGTTTGAAACAACATTCCAGGGAAAACTTTTCGAAGACATTCAAACAACCTAAGTCAGTGAATGTGTCTAAGAAAGTTATACCTAAAACTGCTTCTTTTATATCTAATGATAATTTAAGCACTTTTTCTTCAGTACAATCTGAAACTTTACCTTCTTCTAGTACTTCTGTTCTTTCTAGTGGTCCTTTAAATTCTAAGGTACATTTAAATTCTACTTCATTATTAGATGTTCATAATAATGATAATAGACCATATATTTCTATTTCTGTAGGTAGTGAAACAATCTCTGCACTTCTTGATACCGGCAGTAATGTTAGTATTATTGGTTCTCCTTCTTTATTTTTACTTAAAAAACTCAAATTAGCACTTAATTATGATGTTTCAAGTCAACTCACTACTGCTGATGGAAACATTCAGAGTATTTTAGGATATGTTTGGTTACCTGTTACTTTATTGAGTAAAACTCAATCGCTTAAAGTGTAAATAGTTCCTTCTATTTCACATAAGATGATATTAGGTATGGATTTTATTCGTTTGTTTCAACTTTGTTTAGATTTCTCAAATTTTTCATTTAAGGCTACAGATTTATCTACTTGTGTAGTAAATACTGTTAGTTAGCAGTGCTGAAAATCTTTCTGACATTCAACAGTCACAACTTAACTCTGTTCATCGTAGTGATTCTGTAAATGTAGTAACTGACTCTCTTTCAAGAATTCCTGAAGTATCTCAAGTTTCTCTCTTGAATTTATCTAATTTAAAAACAGATGCTTGGTATAGGAATATGATAGGGAAAGTTACAGTAAACCCTAACTTATATCCTGCTTTTAAGGTTCAGGATGATGTTCTTTATAAATATGTTTTTTCTAGCTCAAAGTTTTCTGATTCTTCTCCAGAATGGAAAATTTTTGTTCCTTCTCCACATAGGAAGGAAATTTTGCAAATTTATCATGATGATCCTACAGCTGCTCATTTAGGTGTCTTTAAAACCCTTTCTAGGATTTCAGAATTGTATTACTGGCCTAAAATGAGATCTTTTGTTGTGAACTATGTTCATAAATGTAAAGTTTGTGCTTCTTGCAAGCCTTTAGAGAATATTTCTCCTGTCTTTAATGAAGTTCAGAAGAGAATAGGTCACTCTTACAATACCAACACTAAACGCTACAATTTATGTAGACATGATGTAAAATTTCATGTAGGTGCTAAAGTCCGGAAGAAAAATAATATCCTTTCAAAAGCTGTGGATGATTTTTCTGCTAAATTAGCTCCCAAATTTATTCCCTGTATTATACATAAAGTTTTATCTCCTTTAGTATATAATCTTAAGGATCTAGATGGTAAAGACCTTGGTAATTTTCATGTGCAAGATATTAAGTTAGATGTTACTGATTCTAGTGATGATGAGTCTCAATAATGTTGTATAATATAGTAAAGCATTATCTTTTATCTCTTTATATTTTGATATTTCTGTAGTTATGATAAACATATTAATCTTATTTATTTGACATTACCCTAACTGTTTATATATTCCTATTATTTTACTTTGGGTAATTGTTTTTGATTTTGATACAATTTAAAAGCCTCATCCAGCACTTTATGTATGACAACATGGTTAGTTGCATACATGGTGTTTTAGTTTTCCTAGGATACATATATCCTAAGGAGATTTTGGGCCAGATTATATGAATCTGTGTTCCTTTTTGGTCTTTTAGAGACAATTAATATACCGTAGTAGGTATATATATTTTTTTTGGATGATGTGTTTTTTCTTATTTCTTTTGGAGTTAAAATAATTCTAAGCATCTACTTTTAGAAATCTGGTGTAGAATTATGGCGCTTTGAAGTTTGATTGTAGTATACCTACTTTCACTTGTTTTCTTCTATTTTTGTAAACTATATTTATGCAGTACTTTATTCTTTTGTGTAGATCCCTGGTTTATATTTAGTGAGAATAACATTTTTTATGTATCATTATCTTATTTTCATTATTAACTTACTCTTAGTCTTCTAAGACTTGTTTTATGCAGTTACTATATCTCTTTTGTGTAGAACTTTGTCTTATTTGACATATCAAGTAAAGTTTATATGTATTTTTGAGTTGTTTATCAATAATTACATTTGCATATCAATGTCTACATGCTTTTACTCATTTTATAATTTTGATATTATTGTTACCTTACTTTAGGTACTCAGTTATCCTGAGTACTAATTTTTTTTTGAGGTTCATTCATTAGCAGTATCCATTAATCATTCATTTTTGTGAGATATGATCTCTATATTATGTATTTACCTGACTTTGCTTATTTGTCTTTATTTTTGTATACTTACCTTTGACTTTGATTATTAACTAGACTTCATACTATGTGTATAGAATGCTATTTTGCAAAGGAAGTTGTTGTACTTCCAAAGAAGAATTTCTGAAGACAGAATTCTTCAACAATGTATATCTGAATATATCAGATGCATTGCCCCTTTGTTATTATTATTTTTGTTATTGTGGGCCTGAGCTTTGATGCAGATGTACATTCGTACCACTGGATCTTCCTTAAATGGTGGGTTGTCTCCAGGGTATGGCGTCGGGGGGTTCATGGCACATAGGGCTGTCGTCTCCGAGGAGCGCTGTCGTGGTTTAACCGTGGGCTATGGGCTACTGCGTTCATACCAACATGGTTTCAATTGATCCTTTGGTAGGGTCCATGTACAGTACCAAAGTCTACAGATACCCGATTATTTTAAATTAATATTCTTTATTCATTTTTAGTCTGATGAATACTACAATTCATTGGGTAATATGCATTTATATTCCCCTGAGCATTCCCCTCAAAAACTGTATATTATAATTATTAAATTTTTATTATAAACTTTATGCTACACCATCTTACTGCTTACTTTATAACAGTACCTATTTAATTTCAGTTAATGAATACTGAAATTCATTGAGTAATTTTTTTTATTTTTCCAGAGATAATCTCTGTAGTAATTTATTAATATTAGATTAATAATTTTAGTGTGATGAATACTACAATTCATTGGGTAATTTTTTTATTTTCCCCAGATTAACATCTGAAAATTATTTTGTTATTTTTTTCAAATATAGCAAATTTGAGTTATACTTTAAATTTTTTATGAATAGTAATGTATACTTAATTACTTATATTTATTAATTTAATTATTTTGTTATATATATTTTTTAAATAACATATAACAAATTTTAGTTTGACGGATACTACAATTCGTTGGGAAGTATTCAATTTCCCTGAGTAATACTCTAAATTTTTTTTATGATCATTCTTTTATTATTATATTCATTAACTTGATTGCTTTGTTATAAAGTATTTATTTTTGATTTGTTACTACAGATTACTACTGCATATATTTATTCCTAGGTAGAACATTGTGTTCTTGTTTTCTTTGAGAAAAATTTCTCAGTTGTGTTCGAAATTTTTCTGATGGGTGGTAGGAGTGTGTAACGTTATAAACGTCACATCTCTATTAATTTATATTTAAATAATTATTTCATTTTAATTTGTTTATCAATTTATTAATTTCTTTATCTTCAGTTTAATTTTTACTATTTTTTTATTTATAAAAATAGTTGGCGCCCCTGTTTTTCTCTTCTTCCTCTGTCTTTATTTTCTCTCTTTCTGTCCCATAGAATAAATATTTGCCCTCTCACTTTTGTTCGGCAGACTATTCTGTTCTGTGTTGACTGACAAGCTAGTTTCATGATATCTATACCAACATTCTATGACATCTGTGCTAACTTCATTCAGTCTCCCACTTTCTGTCAAAACAACTTTTCTGTAGTGGGATTATTTTTGCCTCTTTTTGAAATTTATAAAAGAAGGCAAAAATTATTATAAGACTCATTTTTATGGTCTACAACTTCTCTTGGGGTAAGTACTTTCATTGTGATATTTATTCTATAATCCTGACCGCATTTCCAATGTAACCTTACTTTCTTTCGAAAGCACATTTTTTTTCTGATATATGCATTACGACTCTTTAACAGAATTTAACTAAGTAGTAACATTCATATTTCATTTTATCCTTGCCATACGCTATTTGTTTAAGTGTAATTTTGTAAGATGGCAAGGAAGTTAAACCTTTCTTTTTGATGTGTTTCTAATGCATGTTGTTTCTTATCCTTTTAGTTTATTGGAGATGTAAAACTTATTGGTTTACTGGACATTTCATTGGATTTATTGAATTTATTGGTTTATTGGACACCAAAACTTAGTCAGGACATACAGCCACGTGTGACTGCAGCTCTCCAGAAGCCACAACTTCTAATTGGAGGATCCAACAGCTAGAACACACAAGCCGCCAATCGAAGCAATAAGTAACACTTATAACTGTTAAGCTTTGGCAGGGTTAATTATTGTTTTTTTTATTGATTTAAATAAATATGATTGGTTAAAATTTGTCTTATTTGCTATCAACTGAGAACTCAGGTTCAATCCCTAGTTTAAGACAAGACGAACTCACCCTTGAGATACTGAGCTAGGCAAGGTATAGACGATAAGCTCCCATGGTTGATTGAGATATTATTTTTACAATAGTATTTCAATTCTCTTTGGTAGTCTTATCGTTACAATATATAAACATTTTTTCCTGGTTTTGTATCTTCGGAATAAAACTTCTAATTTATATTTCTCGATTATTTACATTTATGATTCGTATAGGTAACATAATTTTAATCGGTTTATCTATTAATCCTACTGTAAATTCCTTCTCAACTTCTGGTTTATTTATTACTGTAACTGTTTCTTCTCATTTTCAGTTCGATCTCGAAATTAATTTCGTCAAATATGTAATAATACTGACATATACTTTTCAAAATAATCTGTTCATCATTTTTCGCCTTTGTGCGTACTTAATTTACTTAACATATTTTCTTCTCTTGCATATAAATACAATAATCGTAGGGAATCGTCTTTCATTGTGACAAACTTCTTTTTCAATAATTTTTCCATTTACTTCATTAAAAAAAATCATAATTCAAAATTCGTTCCGCAATTTTAATCCATTCTGTAGTTACTGTATTGTCGTGCTGGAGCCACAGGACTCTTAGCGGGTTGGGATTCAAGTACCACCCTAGCTTATCCTCTTAGCAGCCTCCTGCTCGACGTAAGTTTCAACCATTAAGGTCAAACCATATGCAGTTTGCCTACATTTCGTCATTTCGTTTCGAAATTAATTTCGTCAAATATGTAATAATACTGACATATACTTTTCAAAATAATCTGTTCATCATTTTTCGCCTTTGTGCGTACTTAATTTACTTAACATATTTTCTTCTCTTGCATATAAATACAATAATCGTAGGGAATCGTCTTTCATTGTGACAAACTTCTTTTTCAATAATTTTTCCATTTACTTCATTAAAAAAAATCATAATTCAAAATTCGTTCCGCAATTTTAATCCATTCTGTAGTTACTGTATTGTCGTGCTGGAGCCGCAGGACTCTTAGCGGGTTGGGATTCAAGTACCACCCTAGCTTATCCTCTTAGCAGCCTCCTGCTCGACGTAAGTTTCAACCATTAAGGTCAAACCATAAGCAGTTTGCCTACATTCCTGTCAAAAAAATCTACTTCAGGCACTGTATTCGTATTCGCATGCGGTGCGAAATATGCTCTCGCTGTGTCTCTATTTCTGTGGCAACTCACCTGTGTCCATTGATTATTCTTTCTTCTTCGTTGTGATTGCCAATCTCCTCTGTTTCTATACAATCTATTACGATATATCCTCGTATTATTATTATATATCCTAATTTATTATATCTAAATAAAGTCATATCCAATTTCTTCGTCTATATTATTTAAAGAATTTGTCATCCAAGCAAATTCAAAATATAAATACTATGGTAAATAACGTCGTAATTTAATATTTCCGATCTGTCGGTGTATTTTCATGGTCAAATATAAATATTTTTAAAACTATACGTTAAGCAAATAAAATTATATGTCGCATTTGTTTCATTAAAAAAAAAAGAATTTGATATATAAACAGTTATTAGCGATAATTTAAAAATAAATTATATTCTGTACTTTTAAAAGCAATAAAAGTTGTGTACTCAACATTCTGAACTTGAATTAGTTAAATTCTTATATTCAAATACTAAGTAATAATTTCTATCTGTTAGACTGTATAATTTAAATAAGGGATAAAAAATAAAATTTACTTACATAATATATTTCATATATGGTTTTTGTTAATTCACTTTTGTCCATTTATCCATTTTTCTATTTATTGTCCATTGTCATGAGCTGGGATGCTGTCGCGGTGCTCCTGGCGGATTTGGTCCGGAATTTGGCGGGAATTTTCTTAACTGCTGATGCATTTTCTTTTTCGAACTGGTACACTGGGTTCCATATAACATCTATATAAATTTCCATTTAAATTTCCAGTATGTAGTTGCCATTTTTATTTATTTCTTCGGATCAGAAGATTCTTTATTCAAAAGGCAGGATCGCCATGTAATAAATAATGCTTCACTTATGGTATCGTGTGGTATATTTATTTAAAACACTAGATACTCATGATTTGGTTTATTAGTTATCAAGTACAATATTAGATAATACTCAGTTGACGTTGACAATATTAACTTAGACCGTTCTCTTGATTCTTCATTCTTAACAATAATGATAATACCCATAATCCCGTGATTTCTAGCTATTTAACACAAGTGCGTTTATTGATATATTTTTGTTTTTACCTAATTAATTTGTACACATTATTAATAAGCTTTTGATTATATTGCAAATTTCACTAGGTCAGAGCGCGTTCCAGTTACACCGATATTTTCAATGTCGTAAACAAACAATCATTTGTTTAGAAATAAGCAATAAACCGAATTGGGTTACTTAGATCTGATACTTAATTAAATCCCGATACAGTTCTACAGGGTTTGCTCTTTGGTGATAGATGGGGCTCTTCTCACCTTCGATGTTGTGTTTCCGCAGAAATCTCTCCCAGGCATCTGTGCGGAACTGGACGGCGTTGTCTGTAATTATGGTCGAAAGTCTGCCCCACCTGTTGCAAACTTCTTCCTGTAGAAAGCTGATAATTTGTCTGCTTTTGGCGGCGGGTGTGCATCTGTATTCCAGCCAATTGCTCAGGCAGTCGGTGGCTAGCAGGATGTACTTGTTTTTGGTGCCTCTGGCTGTAGGGTAAGGTCCGAGGATGTCGAACGAGACTCGTTCCCATGGGGCGGTCGAGCTTCGTGGGACTATGGGGGCTTTGGGCTGTCGTTGAGCTGCTTTCGTGGTGGCACAGGTAATGCAAGTTCTGACGTGTTTGGTGACGTCCTTTGACAGCGTAGGCCAGTAGTAGACCTCTCGGATGGCTCTCGTGGTCTCTTCTTGACCGGAATGGTTGGCTTCGTCGCTATCGTGATAGACTTTCATGATCTCTGGACGGAAGCCGGGGGGAACTATCAGTCGGAGTTTCTCTTGGTCCTTGTAGAAGGCCGCTTCATTCTCGACTGTGAACTCCTCGACGAGGCTTCTTTCGATGTCGTCTCGAGGTCCTCGTCTGGAGATTCTGTGCCATCGCTTGATGAATCGTTTCATGCCGGGGTGGACTTGGTGATCCCTCTGGATTCTTGTCTGTAGGGGCATGTCTGCGAGATCGTCACGGATGGGATGGGCTGCTTGCTCTTCGTCGTCGTCTAGGAGGCACAGCAGGGGGAAGTCGTCGCTTGTGAGTCCATGGCTTGAGGCCAGGCGAGGCGTTCCACTTCGGCGTCGGAGTCGTGGTTTGTTCTCTCGTCTTGGGCCGGATTGCGGGACAGATGTTCGGGTAGCTCGTTGTCCTTGCCGGGGATGTGGACGACATCGAAGTTGAATTCTTGTAATAACAGGGCCCATCGGGACAGCTTGGCTTTGTCGGATTTGTACCTATCCAACCAAAGGAGGGCTCTGCTATCTGTGTATAGGGTGAACTTTTGGTCTTGGATGAAATGTTTAAACTTTTTCAGGGCCCAAACCACTGCGAGGCACTCCTTCTCGTTGATGTGGTACTTACGTTCTGCTGGTCTCAGTTTTGTCGAGCTGTAGGCCACAATTTTTCTGTTGTTGGCGGGACCTTGAAACAGTACTGCTCCCATTCCAATTTCGGCATCAGGTCGTTTTAACTCTAGGTTGCCGGAGATTGCGTTTTTAATTTCGTTAAACGCTTGGTCTGCTTGGCTGTTCCGTTTAAACTTTTTGTTGCCGGCTGTCAGGTCTGTTAGTGGGGTGACCATCGTGGCAAAGTTTGGTATGACATCTCGGAGCCAACTTGCTGTTCCGATGAAACTCCTGGCTTGTTTCAAGGTCCTCGGAGTGGAGAATCCTCTGATTTTCTCGCAGTGTTTCTGTAGTGGTTGGGTATTATCGGATGTGATCTTATGGCCTAGGTACTCGAGCTCGTTCGCTGCAAACTTGCACTTCTTCAGGGAAACCCATAGGCCATGAGTTCGTAGTCGTTCCAAGACCAGTTGGAGGTGTCTCTGGTGCTCGTCCCAGTCGTTAGAGAAGATGATGATGTCGTTCATGTAGACTTTGACGAAGACATCAACGTATCCGGCAAGGACTGTCGTGACCAGCTTCTGGAAGGCAGCGGGACCATTCTTCAAACCAAAAGGCATCACTGTGAATTCAAACGCCGATCCGTCGGGTAGGCTGAAAGCTGTCTTGGGCTTGGACTCCTCGGCGAGCGGTATCTGCCAGAAACCACTTTTTAGGTCGAGGGTTGAGAAGATTGTTGCTGTACCCAGTTCTTTGATGCTGTCATGGATCGGTGGCATGTTTGAAACTTCGTCCACGGTGATGCTGTTGATTTTTCTGTAGTCGACACAGAATCTCGGCGTACCATCCTTCTTGGTCACGATGACGACGGGGTTGTTGTAGGGGCTTTTGCTTGGTCGGATTACTCCAGCGGATAACATTTCTTGGACCTCTTGAAACATTATCCGCTTTTTCTCTTGGGAGTACTTATATGGCCTGACGTTGATTGGTCTGTCGTCAGTCAGGTCGATCCGCATGGTCACGGCTTTCGTGGTCGGCTGGCGGATTCTATCGTCGAAGACGTCGCTGTAGTCTTGGATCGTCTCTTGGATAGTGTGGAAGGCGAATTCCGAAGCTTGATCCGGTTGTAGCTTCTGTGTTGAGGTGTTGCTCGTAGTTTTCTTCGGAGCTTCCCAGTATAGTGTTCGGCAGCTCTGGATCCCAGCGTGCAGACATTTACGGGGTATGTCTACTAGCACTTCCTCTTGCTTGAGCCACGGCATGCCCAATACTATGTCGTGGTGGAGTTGCTCGACTACGATGCATTTTACCTTGGATTGGAAGCTGTTTGAGAATCGGATGTTGACTTCGGTTGTCCCTAGATTGCGGGACGTGTGGCCTTCGCACGCCAGCCGGACTGTGGATGGACTGCCTCGTATTTCCTCCCTCTGGATCAGGTTCTTGCTGACGAAGTTGCCGGATGCACCAGTATCGACTAGTGCTCTGATCCTCTGGGTGTTGACTTCTGCGGAAATCTTAGGGAGGTGAGATGAGGTGGGCTGATGTTCCATCGGGTTCAGCTGGGGCACTACTACGGCTGAGGTCCTTAGTTGAGTGTGCCCCGGTTGTCGTTTCCCTGGTTCTGGTCCTGGGCACGTGGTCTGGGTACAGGGCGGCTCTGTTGACGGTTGTTTGGTCCTCGGTTGCGCCAGTCGTCAATCGTCTCAGAGGTTCTCGGGGTTTGCTGGTTGCGGGGTTGATTTTCGGATCTCGAGTTGCTATTCTGGGTGGATGGACTTGACGTGGTGGCGGCTAGTCGGTCGTCAAGTTACAACTCATCTGCGGCTCGCCGGAGCTCTTCCTCGGTCCTTGGGGTGGCTATTCTCATGTGTTTTCTGATCTCTGGTTTCAGTTGGTCTACGATGATTCGGCATCGCTTCTCCTACGACACTTCTGGGGCTACTCGCCTGAAGAGGGCCATCTTCTTTGTGATGAACTCCGCTGCGGATTCTTTTCTCTGCCACTGGCCGTATAGTTTCGCTAGTAGTTTAGTTATCTGGGAAGAGTGACTAAAATGATCAATAAGACGAGCAAAGAACGTACCATGGTCGAGCTTAGGATTTGCGTGGTCTTCGGCCCATGTGGCTGCATCGCCGGCTAGTCCTTCTTCCAATATGTAGGCTGTCCAGTGTCTTTCATCGAGTCCCATGTTTGACAAATGTTTGGTTGCAGCATCTTGGAATTCTTCTGGGCTTTCTGTTTCGCCGCCTGAGAATTTCTGTAAGGTTGGCGTCCATTTGGTAGTGGGTGGTGTCGGTGCCGGAGGAGGGGTTGCTGGTTCGGTCTTCGCTGATTGCGCTAGCGTCAGCGCTGTTAAGGCTTGCATTAAAGCTGCTAGGAGCGTCGGCAGCTCTGTCGGTGTGGGTTGAGGATCTGTTGTCCCCGTGAGTTGGACGCCATGTCGCTGAGGTGAATCTACGGCAGGTTGTGGATCACCGTCAGTCGCTCTATCCGCTAAGGCGGATGACCTTAAGATCCTTTGTGACTCCATGTTGTTGCACTAAAACAAGAGACAGAAGGGACAGGAAGAAAATAAGAAACTCGAAGACAGTTTTCTTTATTTGTCTAAAATCGACGCGTCGGGGTCAGTTCGCCAAGGTTTTCCCTATATAGAGAGTATATCGACGGTCTTCTCTAGATGACGTGTGTGACCAGGCAAAATGAATGGGTGCACGTCTCGTGCTTGTACAGAGTTAGCCACTTATAGTACTTGTTACTTAAGTTTGGGTCCCGGAGATAAGGATATCTCGGAGACCGTCTTTGGTAACCGTATGAAATGGTATCTAACTCTCTATTCAAGCTAGCGGAGGACGTGTTTGTTGCTAGGCCGGTACGGCAGAGCAGAAGCGCTTATTATTTATTTTCAATAAGCAATACGGTGAATGTTAATAAATAACTTTTTGTGGGCAATTATCTTTCCCAACAAACTCCTATACTCTAAATTTAATTTTAATTAACAAACTATCTATTGATCTGTTTTATAATAATATCCACAAAAAAATTGACCATATAAAATATAATTTATTCACAAAAAAATAACTCTTTGAAACTTGGAATCTTAGTTCGTATGTTTATATTTGATTTTATCTTTAGAATATCTTAGAGGTTTTCTTTTATTCAAATTATTTGACTGACCTTTGTTTTTTACACCAATGATGTCTCCTCTCGATCAAACCACAGTTCCTTCCTTGATCGATCCAAACCGCATACCAGCAAACTACTCCTCCGAAAACACAAGCCCAAGCCTCTTTTGACCGGTACTCTTTATTCACAAATTCTCCTTTCTTTCTCAATTATATCTCGTAGACTATGCAGACTCAAAAGAGGTATTAATCTTCTCGATTTTGATCTGCTCTTAGCTTCCACCTTTTTCACTAACACACGAAAACACTGGTACTCAGATTGACTACATGAAAAACACGTCTTCTCTTCTGGTCTGCCGGTAACATCTTAATCTTTTCAATCTCCCCAGACAAACCTTCTCAACTCTCTCATTCCCCATCATTCCTTTTTAACCAATCATAAGCATTCATTTTTCCCACTTATTTTCGATTTAGAAAATTTCCAACATAATATTTAAAACAAATAAACTACTTTCACTCAAATTACTTTTCAGAAACCATTAACAATTTTATCTTTTTCAACAGAATTAAGTTTCCAAATTCTTGTTATCTCATATCTAAATCTAATTCTTATTTACTTTCGAAAAATGTCCACCGCAAAATACAATGACAAAGTTTATTCCTTAAATCTATAATTATACGGGTCCATTGTCCTTTCACTATTCACTCAGTCTTTCACGGAACAATGTTTTCTCTTATGGTATATTACAAATAAGTACAGGGTTGTATTTTAACTTATATGCCCGCGGTATATTAAAATAATAAAAAAATTCTTTATTCTATTTCTGATCGATAAACTGATCCATAACAATATATACACTCAAATATAAGGTGAGGTTATAACATAAAGATAAAGTAATACAAATGGCTGAAAGGAAAGATAAAATTAGTGCAAGCTGAAAGTCAATAACATAAAATCGCTCTGGAGCAACAACGTTGCGACAGAAATATTTAAAACGATAAATAAGCAATTAAAAAAGTAAAACGTTAAGGTTAAAATAGCAATATAAGAATACGCATCAACAAATATCACAACTAAAGGTAAAATATGGTATATATGAAAATATTCAACAAAACATATCACTATAACATGGAAATGTTCCTGAAATAAAAATAAATAAATACCAAAATAATATTCCTAAGAATACTAAAGAAATACCAAGCTGGAAGATGATGAGGGACGGAAGAGAAGTCTAATTCTCTCCAATGTTTCGAATATGAAAGACTAGTTATTTAACATAAGTGGGTATTCCCCAACCAGAGGTCTTATCTAGCTTAGACTCGAAAACCGAATAGGCCTTCTGAAAAAGTGCACCGTCTTTTATCCCATTTTCGTGGCCTTCTTCTTCTTCTCGTGCCACTCCTACCGGAGATTGGAAATCATCATGGCCACTGCGACTTTGTTAGCAGCGCGCCTAAAAAGTTCAATCGAACTACACCCGAACCACTCACGTAGATTACGAAGCCACGATATTTTCCTTCTTCCCACACTTCTTTTGCCCTTAATTTCGTGGCCTTGGTGAGTGTTAAAAGTGGGCGTGACCGCTAACTCACCAATCAGAAAATACGTCAGGGACCAATCAGAAGGCCAGAGGGTGAGAAATGCGCAGATCTGGTTGCGTATTAGTCAGTTTCACGCTGTCTACGTGGCAGATCTGACGACTTACGATCTGAATCTTAATAGAAAATTTTTTATAACGTATTAGATATAATTTATAGAAACTACAGAATGGCCACTGTTTAACCAACTACATTTAAATACATGTAATAAATGTTTATAAAAAAATAAAGTAGAAAAAGAACCAACGTTTGTTTTATTTTTGTAGTCAAACCCTCAAAATTAATCTTTATATTTGAAGAATTACGAGTAATGGCAATAATTTTACTTTCTAAAAAACTTTTACCTAATTCTATATCGGCAAAAATTCTAATGCACATCATAAAGTGAAAGAAAAGAAGTTTGGAACAACATCGGACATTTTAAGGCAATTATTAAAAAATAAAGAAAATCTTATATCAGCATTTTCTACTTACCGCCCTATCTTTTGGAAAAATATGCATTTGAGCATCCTTATTATAATTATTACAACCATTAACGCAACAGTTAAAAACCATAATTATTTAAATATGATGGCAAAAAAGCAAACGATTATTTAATCGCAAATAATACAACTCGAAACACTGCTTCGAAACCACAATAAAAATGGCGTACTTGTTTTGTTGGTTGCGGTATTTCGCAGTCACGAAGCTTTGCTACGAATGCTACGCCCTCTGGTGTCTTAGGAAATACAAATTTCAGAGGACGGTCACTCCCATAAGAGATACCTGGGCATGCTCCCCACCATGCTTCTAGACAATGATGAATTTACAACTATCGTAAACTACTGTGGTAACAGTGCAGTATTCTCCATATGGAAAAGTTTGGAGCTCGTTGTCATCAGTGGATTGAAAAAAAATCAATTTGTTGTTGTTTCATGATTGAAAGACAGGAATACAATTCTTATACGCTGACTGATATTCTGCTAGGTTTATATTATTGCGATAAAATCACTGCAGTCAATGATCTTGTAGGGCTTATACCACATTGTATTTCATAGCCTGATAACGTGTATGTCGTTGTAAGCAGGTAGAAAAATTCTAATTTGGCAGCAGCCTCATAATTTTCCAAAGTTCTATCTAATTCTTGATTATAGTCTTCGTTGATATGCATATCGTCTGAAGAATACCCACTATCTTGAGAACTCATGTCACTACTGTTTTTCGAACACCGTTGACGGAGCAAAGAGAATCAAGAGAAACTGAACACGTTAGCATTGTTATGCCATCAACTTCTCAATCAATATGTGAAGATATTTTACCACTTCGTTCTACATCTACACCAGAACGAAAAATTGAAATTGAATACATAATGTGTACCCCAACAAAAGTGTCAAGTAAGTTTTTTTGTCACATAAATTAGGACGTATCTAAAGATTTTATGTTACCTATCATGAATTAAGTTGCAATATTTAAAAATATTATTTCTAGGTATTTCATGTAATGCGTTAACGCAAGATTCGTAATCTTTTAAATTGAAAATGACGTTTGTAAATCAGCTGTGATACCAATAATATTTTTGTTGATATACGAATTCAACAATCTCATCAGCATCATAAAATTGGTGAGTATGGTCATAATTCACCAGTATATATTTATTTAAGATCTCATGGACTTTTTTGAAAGTAAAAAAAAACATGATTTGCACACGTTTAGGCGATATTGCTGAAGCCAATATCCGCCAACCCATAGGCAATAACTTTAGTGTTTACCTTCAAATATATTTCCCCAAGTTGGTTTTCCTAATACAGCATTTCTTAAATGCGTCGGTATTTGTTTAGAGTAGGAAATACATTAGATTCCTTCATAAGAAGGATTAGGATCATTTTTAGCACTGCTTAGCATCGCTTCCCATTTATATAAAGGAAATTTTTTTAAAATTATTTTCGTTAATTTCCACGGCAAGGGGGACTGCCCAATGAAATTTGCTACTAATACTATTGTTTCACAATTTTTTTTCACAAATGTTGAGTAGCAGTTAGTTGCTAAAAATCATTTAAACAGTTTACATAATCATCGAATTTTATAACATTTTTTTATACTTTTTCCAATGTCAATTTGCCAAGCGTCGGCTTTTGAGATTCTTTGATGTCAATGCCGACCATTGGCGTGGAAATTAAGAAAAGGGATCAGTTTATCAAACGCATATTTCAAGAAAAATTATATAATTTTTATTAATTTTTACATAATTATATTCAGGAAAATTTCTCAATTTTTGGGCAGAAATGGTTTAAACAATTTTTTAAACAAATTCAAAATATCACCTTTTGTGCTCCAAGAAATATTTTTTAGGTTTTTGGGTGACTCTAAATAAGATCTATGTCATTTTTCTCAAAAGTTAATAGTTTTGGAGATATAGGCGATTTAAAATCCGAAAAATACGATACCTAATATACATTTTCGAGGCTTGAAAAATATGTAAATGAGTATTTTTGAGATTCAAGAGTATCTAAACTAAAGTCTCAACATTGATTTTGGTGAGAAATCGGGGCAATATTTTCCGTAGCAGAAAAAGGTGATCTTTTGAATTTGAATTGTTTCCGGCATAAATGTCCGGCACCCTTCAACCTTCGATTTGTTTAAACGGGGCATTTTTGAATAGGACTCTTCAAAGGACAGAATAAGTTTTTTTTAAATGGGAGCGGGCTCACAACATCGAATATCGAATAAATAACAAATTAATTCTTTCAAATTAAAGCTTGTTAATTTTAGTGATTTATAAGAATATTGGAATTATTATTTAGTTTTTACATAAACCAGAATATTTTTTTACAATTATCTGTAAATAATGGCTCATTCTGTCAGAAAATTTTAAAAGATGGTCTATCCAGCAAGGACAGAAAATCTCAAAATATTGTCTGTCCAGCAAGGACCACGAGGAGGTATGAGCCTTCCTTGCCAGGAAAGGAAAGGGTTGGGTATGTTAGTAAGAATATAAAGTTAGTTTTTTTTTTCATTTTGTTTTTATTATTTTTTTTCTTTTTTGTTTTTATATTTTTTTTGTTTTTTGTTCTGACTTTATACAGTGTGTCGCATTTAAGATGATTAATATATATATTTAGAGGATATATATATATATATATATATATATATATATATATATATATATCCTCTAAAATAACAGCTGAACTGGTAGATGAAAAAGGGGTTGAGGTTAATTGGGTATACAGCTGATTAAAAGCCAAGTGTACTCTGTTTAACAATTTATTATATTTCGCCAATTTTCATTGGCATCATCAGATGAGAGCTACAATTATTTAAAACATGGTAAAATATAATTTAATAATAGTTTGTTGTTTATATACTTACTTAATTGAGGTTAATGGCAGTGCGATTTATTTTAATACCATCAAGTAAAAATTTTTTTGTTGGAATAATGTTGATTGTAGTTGATGTTGATTACAAATTAAAATATAGGAAACAAATACAATTCAAATTAAAAATAAAAGAGACACAACGTTTAGTTCGGTAAATATCATTAAGGTTAAGTACTAGAACTATCAAATATCGAATGTTATTAATTGACTTTTGTGAAGATGATTAGTTCCATGATGTTGACGTAGTAGTTGTTTATTTGATTAATATTTACTGTAAGGTGTGTTATAGTTGAAAACATTTTTGAAATTACATTATGTGTTGTATTAATTATTTGATAGTTATGTGTCTATTTATAATGTTGTGTCTAAATTAGCACACAAGTTGCCATCTACCACCATTCCATCGTCTAATAAAAAAACGTAAATACCGATATTAAAATAAAAACCTGATAATATTATTATCAACACTTACCATTAAGTAATTCAGCTTCTAATGCCATGCTTAATATACGAGAACAACGGGAAGACATTTTTAACTAATAAAACTTTTCCACAAATTAACAAAAAAATTCACCAAATGTAACACAAAATAAATCTATCTATGTTTAAAATGTTTAAAATTGAAGACACACGGGCGTCGACAAGTCCAGACATTTACTGGAGAAGAATTGCATATCTGCAAATTTCTACATACCTACCGAATTATCTACGTGCAATATCGTATTACGCTGAGAACTAAAGACAGTTATCATGAAATATACCGAAATAGTACAGTGAAAATAACTTAACTTGCACTTGTCTGGTTTTGGCAGAACTATAATATTGTAAATGATAAAATATTATTTTATTTTAACAGACAACTGCACATATCTGTTTTTGGCTGAATAAAAGTGTCATCATTGGAGTTAGTTGTTTTGAGACCCTTCTGTTTCTCACATTTAAAATCTGTCTGGACGTGTTTGGTTTCATCAGTACATTCTTTGATAATTATTAAGTACAAAGGCGTACTTAACTCAGAATTGACAAAAAGTGGAGTCAGTGGGTTTTGGCAGTAAGCCGACGATATATTTTCAGTAATCCTGACGCTATGCATCTTCTGAATGCTAGGTGATCCATTTTCCCACCATTACTTTTATGCAATTGCCAGACATTGTGCTCTGCCATATCAAGACAATAAATAAAAGTACCATTTCTTGCTTCTGATACCTATTCTGTATAAGCTTATGTTTTGGTCTGCACGGTCTACTCCTCCCATATTTTCATTATATATTTTATCATTAATGGCTGTGGGATGAGTATACTTTTCTTTTCTTTCTGCGAATATCTTTTCACCTGTAGACTTGGCAGTGGTGAAGTAGCATTTGACGAAATAGTAACATTATTGTCGTTCTATTTACATCCTATAATATTTTCGTCTTCTACGAGTGAGTATTCAAATACACCCCTCTGATCTTTTTTAAAAAACTTTATTTTTTAGAGGACAACCCGGAACTCGATTTTCTCGAACTGTTCCAGTGCATTTTAAATTTATTGCTGTTATCTTGTTGCCGAGAGGCGTGGAGGGCTTCAGTTTGGCCTGTCTGCTGCTCGCAGGCTTCTTACGGTCTCGGGAACTGGACCGGGAAGAGCTATGAGTTTCCACCATCTTTGGTTGAGCAGTTCGTCCAGTTATGGTTGGTCTCGTAGGTGATACTCGGATTCGTGTATGTTTCAGCTTGAAACTATTACAAATCTGAGAAGATTTATGTGCTTGGAGTGCGTGATCGCGATGTGAAATGCCACAGAAAAGCGTACAAGTGCAAGATATATGTATATATGTTAAAACAAGTAAGTTTGAAATAAGCGCAAACACTTTTTGTGCTTAGTCTACGGAGTAGAAGTTCCACAAGCGTGTTTTCTGCACGAAAAGTAACAGAAAATATACGGAATTGTTTGTATACACAAATAGAAATAAAATGCAACAATAATAAGACAAAATAGGTGAGAGATTCCTTAACTCACGGAAGGAATCCTCGAAATAACTTGTGCCTCCTTAACTTACGGAAGGAGACAACAAGCATACAGAAATATATAAATGTTTCGAGCGTATGGTCTCTAGAAAGAGAGATATCGCAGCGGAAATATTTATGTCAATAAAAGCAATAATTAAATAGCAAAGAAAAATGGGAATATATCTGAGCGTATGGTCCGCTAAGGAGATGTCGCAACAAGATATACTCAAACAGTAAATATGCAATAATAAAATAGCAAAGAAAAATGGGAATATATCTGAGCGTATGGTCCGCTAGGGAGATGTCGCAACATTCTCAAACAATAAATATGCAATAATAAAATAGCAAAAGTAAATGGTATTTTCTCTGTGTATGATCTATGAGAAATATCACAGCCGAAAAATACAACAAAAATACATATGTATCAAAATGCACAGAAAAAATAGCAATAAAATCAATATCAAACAATGGTAAATAAAAGGCAGATTCTAGGTGGATGACTGGCGCCGTACCTAGAGACTTAGAATACGAGGGTGAGTTCGAACTGGCCGACTACAGAAAATCCACCTTCTTTTATACACGAAAATTCTTTGTTCTGGAGGATTATGACGTATGAAAGTGGACTTTCCATAAAATCGACCAATGAAAAAATTGAATTGCTCAAAAGTTGGAATAACCCTTATTCCAACCAATGAATAATTTTTTTCGTGTTTGGAGATGTTTCCCGTACGCTGATTGGTCGGCAAATGCAAGCGTACGAGAACAATCTCACGTAGTAATGGAAGTGAGGTAAAAAAATTATCACAGAATAAGTGAAACGGCGCACCTGGATTATCAGACTGCAATTTATCGGCAAATGACAATACGAAAGTGGAGTTGTGGCACCTTGATAAGTTTCAAACCACTCGACATATCCGTTTTGTGGTTCCGACCCATAGTTTATAGCCCCATCTAATGGGTTTACCTCTGATAAGTTGTTTTGATCGATGCTGCACATAGTAAGGGACCATCGCTGCATCAACACTGTGATGTTCTTCAAATGGACGAAATATATGAAAATTTTTATTGATTATGTCAAATAGCGGACGCATTTTAGCAAATTTATCGCCTTTTTGTAATTCGGTATTATCAGAAACATGTATATTTTGCATAATAAAATTGAATATATTTCGCGATATAGCCGAATACACCAACTTACACCCTGCGTCATCGTTGTTTTCCCAGTACATAGACCTTCGAGGAAATGAGAAATATCCACATAGAAGTATTATCCCAACAAAACACCTAATTTCATTTTAATTGATATCTCCAGAGCGATTGTGTTGAGATGCATATAGATTACTAAAATGTGTAATTAGGTCCACAACTTCATCATCAATGAAAAGGGAAAATAACTGTAAAGGTGTGAGAAAATTTGTTGGTTCTTTTACTGTCTTCCAGTCGGAAAAATTGGGAACAATATTTTGTTTTTTCAGGATTTTTCTCTTTTTTCTTCGGTTTAGGTTGTGGAGCACTTACACCAAAGCGAGACACATGCACAGACAACGGGAGGTTATCTTTACTATCAAAATCTTGAATTGTAGTATCTTTTGGACCCGAAATAATAATTTCATTCAGCCCTTCACCCTCCAACGGTGCACTATCAAAAACAACTTCAGCTTGTACTCTTAATTGACTGGAGTTATTTATGTCAATGTGGAATCTTCGTCGGTATCATATTTATCGGATGGAGGGAAGACAATAATACCATCAGGTAATGAAGATGGATCATCTAGGTGTTCAATCTCATCTAATAACTCATTGAGAGTCAATGGTTTCGTCCAATAACTAAAAAGTTACAAAATGTTATGACTGAGTAACATGTTATCCTACCGTATGTTATAAGATACAGTCGTTTTTAAGCATTATACAATGCGCCATCTGGCGGCCTTAGGAAAGCAACATCTTTTTAAAAATTCTTCTCGTAATTCTTCAAATGTAAAGATTAATGTTGAGGGTTTGATTACAAAAATAAAACAACCGTTGGTTCTTTTTCTACTTTATAGATCAGTTACTGAGGGTTTTTACCTCCGAATTCTTTATAACTGAATCGATTCATTTGAAATTTTGTGTGTTGGTTAATAATTACTCAGGGAACAAAAGTTATATAGTGCCGATGTGCGATTCCACCCTGGGGGTGTTTGCCACCCCCTTTCGAGGGTGGAATTTTTTTCACTCAAAATAATCACGCTATTCGATAGAAGGACAAATTTCAAACAAAAAATGTAGTAAACATTTTTTTACGCTAGATCAATACTTTTTGTGAGTTATTCTCTGTTGAAAAGTGTCATTTTCCGTTAAGAAAAAACATGTTTTTCAAAGGTTTTTTAAAGATAGCTCTGAAACTAAGAGTTTAATCAAAAAAGTGTAACGACTAAAATTAAAGCTTATAAAAAAACAAAAAGATTGGCTTTTTAATAAATATTTTCAGTTCAATATTAACTGAGTTACGGCTGTTCAAAGAAGTTTTGTTTTTGTCTTTCAATACGAGTATTTAACGTTAAATAACGGAAAACGGGTACATTTTTCGACAAAAACTCATCTAATATTTTTAAAAGAGCTTGAAAAGACCTTTAAAATGAGTGGTGGTAAAAGTTCTTTGCGCCAACTGTACGTGAGATACGATAAAAAAAACGATGGATTTCTCAAATTTTTGTAAAAAAAAACGCAATAAAACTAACGTCATGTTCACTAGGATTAAAATAAATTGTTTTCCTTATAGAATTCACTTTATTTTAGTGTTTTTTGTATAATCCAAAAGTTTAGCTACTTTAGAATACCCAGTATTTGAAAAAAATGGTTACATTTTTTTTGTAAATATTAAAAAATCTTTTTTTTATATAATAACTTCAAAACTATAAAAGATACGTAAAAGATGACAATACAAAAAATAGGTTTTTTTAACAAAAATTTTCATTTTTTTAATTTTTTTGTAGCTTAAAAAATAACGGATATAGTTGGTTGAAGTTTGCTTTATAGCACATGAACCACTGGTTTTCGACCCTTTGACTTTTTCACCCTTTAAACATAAAGGACTTTAGAATGTTTTAACATTCCCATGCTTATAGCCCGGTAAATTACCTGTGAAATCGTTTTTTTATGCATGTTGTAGCATCAAAATTAACCGAGTTATTGTAAAAAAACCAATAGTACTTTTTAGAATAAATTTTGGACCACGGAAAAATTTTATAATTTGGAGCATTGAGCATTTCGAAGGAACTAATAGACATTTAATATATACATACTGGAAACAGGTAGGGATCTTTCTATTTGGAACATCTGCTATAACTAAACCGGCTTTTTTTCTATGTGTCTATGTACTTTTTCGTCAGTATATATTAAAACAGCAGAAACTGAACACGTGGCGTAGATTTTGTGTTAAAATTTTTCCAAAAAGACGTTACATTTTCTTATGTTTTTTTTTTAAGACATGTAAGTACATAATATATACTACTTACTATGGTATACCGACAAAAGGACGCAGAAAAAAGGACGCATAAAAAAGGACGCATAAAAAAGGACGCGGAAAAAAGGACGCGCGAAAAAAGGACGCGTGGAAAAAAGGACGCGTGGAAAAAAGGACGCATATTATTAATGAAATACTATAAATAGTTTATTTTAATTGACAATAGCAATTACCCCCGTTTATCCCCTATATATAATTACAGAAAATGATTCTACCTAACCTAAAATCGGTTACGGTAAAAGTAAAAAGTGAAAAATATTTATATGAAAAAAACTTGCCTTCACACTTTATCCAGGCTTAGGATTGGCAGCAGAAGCTGGCGTGTTTACAAGTATTTTTTTATTTTTTTTTTTTTAATTTTTTGCTTTTTTTGGAATTTTTTTGTCATTTTATTTTTTTTTTGTTTTATTTTTGATATTAATTTTTTTTGTATTTTTTTATGTTTGCAACTGAAAATTGTGAGCAATGCCTCTCAAATATTCTAAAGTTGGCCTGTCAGCATAATCGGCAACAATAGCCCTTATCCTGTTTGCTGTATCTTGATATTTTCTTTTGCGTGGAGGTACATTGCCCGAAATGTACTGCTCTATTTTCAAAACATTTAAATCATGTTCTTTTTTTTTAAGAATTAATAAATTTCCAAATATTCGGATGTGCACTATTGAGAAGAGAAGAAAAGCTGTTGTGCCATCCTTCGACAGCATTATTAGTTCGAGGTATATCTTGGTCTGCCAAATCGTAACAATTCCATACATTTGCTGGAAAAAGGGGTTGTCTTCGATTTCCTCTTCTAGCTAATCTCCCTATCCAAGTGTCTTCAAAGTAATTAATCAGCGGCACTAGTAGTTCTTCATTTTGTGTATAAAAATCGCTATTGAGCAACTCCTCGTACACTCTGACTACATGGTTGTCTGGAACAAACGCAAGAGCTGTCAATTGTCTTAGGTGAAGGGCGAAGTCAGGATTCTCAATATATCTACGTTGCAATCCGGCACTTTGAATATGGCGCCACATACACTGCGAGAAATGAAAAAAACATCCGCGGATTCTCACATTTGGGAACTCAGTTTGTGCAGCATTCATTGCCGCTCTTTCAAAGTCCATTATTATTGTTAGAGGGCGCAAGGCCGGATTCAACACCTTTAGTTGCTGAAAAACACGTGTATAAGTCTCTTGTGTTTTGTTCGTTAGAAGTGCAAATACAGTCGGGATTACATTACTGTATCGCATCCCATGAATTGTGTATATTTGAGAAAACAATGGTGGTGCTGAGTTAAATGTTCCATCGGCATACCAATGATCGCATTGTTCCATAAATCTTAAATTTCTTTGTGTTGAAAATAACAAAATACGTTCTTCTTCTGGCCCGCTATCAAATAATACAAATAGCTCACCGCCTGTAGTTGTTTTATATTCTTCAGGAAGCACAAGTTCTTCTAAATTTCTCGGATTTGCGGGCGTACCTCCTAGCTCGTTCCGAACTCTTTGCACAGTTTTTTTTTAACGACGACACTGATGGAAGTTGTGCCGTAGCAGCTAAGGAAAGTCCTTGAGAAATTTCACTTACTACACCTTGGGTGGAGTGTTAGTAGATAGCTAGAGGGGGTTTAACAATCAAGAATACAGCGAAATAGCGTGGTACAGGCAAAAAATCCTTGATCGTGTAGTCTGAAGGGGGTTTGTGGATCAGCGTTGGGAAGTTGATGGGGGGCTATGAAATCATAATGTTTGGCTTTAATGGGGGGACTGTGGATCATGATTGTTATATAGGGGAGTATTAGTAGTTCTTGGAGTATCTAAAAGGTCCTGTGGGTGTTATTCTGGGGGTTGGCAGTAGGTTTGGACCAAATTTCTGAATATTATGTGGGTTTTGAATCACGAATGATATACCCGACCGTTCTGGGTGTATGTATGTATGTATGTATGTGTGTGTATGTATGTATGTATGTATGTGTGTGTGTATGTATAAAAAAAAATAAAAACAGAAATATAATTCTAATTATTTTTATTGTTTTAAAATGTATGTATGTATATCAGTATACTAGTTTTCTTAGAATCATACACTTTAGGTACGAAAAGAATTGTTTTATTTGATTAAATATTTACGATACAATATGTATTGTAAAAACATATTTGCTTTAAAATGTCTAGACCAATAATTTTTGAATAAATTATTAGTAAGAATAATAACCTGGTATTAAACAAACAAACAAAGTCGTTATGAATTGACTTGTTTATTAGGAAAACAAGTCAATAAACATAATACAAAACAAAGGACAAGAGGGGAAAAAGAAACACACAGTGGCGTTCAACCAATTTAATTAATTCATCAAGCTGCAATAAAAGAAATACATTAGTATCAATTTGGAATCATAAATAAATAAACTTACTAATCTTTAAAGCCCATATTATTACTACCGGCTCTTCTTCTATAATAAAGAGCCGGTAGTTTAAAATTCTCCCAACATATTGGGCAGATATTGGAGCCGCCTCTTCTTGTCCAAACAGGACTCCTATGGGGCGGCTCCTTAAATGGCTTGGTAATCTTCTTGTTAGGAAAGATTTTATTGCTGCTAAAATGAGTAAAATAAAAAATTATTGTACACCTCTGAAGTTGTTGTTTATTGTGTAGTGACATAGTTACCTTCCATTTCTGAAACAAAAAAAAATGTGTTAAGAGAAGTAGTATAAATATATACAAAGTCCCAACGTGTTTTATCATCATTCAACAAATTGTAACGAGTGGTTTTGAATACTTCAATTTACAGTAAGTGCAATTAGTTTATACATATATATTATGTATTAGTATATTTATTAATATATAATCATTTTTACTTTATCTAGTATGTTTTTTTTTGTTGTTTCGTATTTGTAATATATGTAAGTGTCGTTATCAATTTTGACATTTTCAAAATTCCTTTTCAATAATGTTTCGCATTTGTATTTACTGAAAAATTTATATCAGTGTTGTTTGATTTTTTACTTTATGTTACATCTCTGATTCTTTAAAATTTCCAACGTTACATAAATTTTTATTTTCTATTGTTTTGTGTCATTTTTGAAATCTGTTTTATTACATTATAAGTCTTTAGTATAATTCTTATACAAGTAGTGCAAACATTTTAGATCTTTTTCTACAATTCTTTTATTAATAATATTAATACTATTTAGTGTTAGTTAAATTGTAGTCTAGTAAATTATTTTTAATTATAGAATATGGATCTTTTAGCAATCAATGCCAGCTGCTCAGTAAGCAGAAAAGCAACTATTAGACTACAAGATCTTCCACAAGGAGAAACGTTTAAAATCGTAAATTGCAAAATAGTGCAAACTCGATTTGGTCAAACGGTGTTGATAGAACTCCAAGAAAACGTAATATTTCTCCCGAAATATACAACAGAACACATACAACCTCATTTATTAGAATTAAGTAGCGGTAACTACGGAATTTCCTTTAAGGGACTGAAACCGGCAACTTCTACCAACTTTAAACCCTCACCTAATTTTGAATTTAAAAAATTGTAAGGTAAGCAAATTTTATTTTTTTTTTGTTGTTGTTTTCTATAATCATTATAATAATTATTGCTAATATGTCGATGGAACAAATCGCTAGAACAAGTGATAACATGTTAAAAAGTGTAGATGAGGCTTTTAAAATTTTAAAAGATACGTGGCATAATGGAAAGGCTGAAAAATGGATTAAAATTATAACAAACAATATAACAGTTTGTAACAAACTCATTAAAAAATTAGTTATATCTGTCAGTATACGAAAAAAAGTATTAAACAATATTGCACAAATGAAGAGAATACGAACTATATTAAAAACAATGTTACAAAGCAAAAATAAAGAAAATGATACTAAATCGACTTTAGGAGTAAAGTGGGAAAATTTAGCATCAATTTTTTAAGGTCGCATACATACAGGAATAATTATTAATTTAATTCATAAAGATGTAAAAAAATTCTTCGAAGATGCTTTTCTTATTTTTAAGCAAAAAATGATACAATTTGTAATAAATTTAAATTCTACTAAAGTCAACTCAACATTTTGTGCCGAATTTATTTTAAAAAAACAGGACGAAGAAGTGACATCACTTAAATATTTTCATACACGCACTGAAGTAATCGATAGGAGTACTGACTTGAAGGATTGGTTTACCAATTATATTGAGGAACCTCTTTTAAACAAACTAGAAAATTTTCAAGAAAAAGATAGTGGTTACAGTCTTAGTAATATAATATCTCTTGAAATTAATGTAAACAAATATGAAATAGGTAAAGGACCGTCTTCGTTTATTCCTCTTCCTACAGAAATTTTAAATAGAAAAGCCTGTATTAATGTAAAAAACAACGATAATGCCTGTTTTTATTGGAGCATCGTAAGTGCATTATATCAACCAGTGAATAACTTTAACTTAAATCGTACCTCCTCTTATCCATTTTATACTACAGTATTAAATACGAATTCTTTGGAGTTGCCTATGCCTATATGGCAAATATCAAAATTTGAAAAAATGAATGATATTTCGGTAAACGTATTTGGATTGGAAATGAATAGAAACGGATCTTTTGTAACTGTAGTTCTAAGAGTAACACAAAACAAGAAACCTAGACATGTTAATCTTCTGTTAGTTCAAGACATTTACCTTCCAAAAGATGAAAATATAACTTCAACTGACGGTAGTGAAGAAGAAGAAGAAGATAATGATAATGTTGATAAAGAAGATGATAATAACGAAAAATACAAGATTAACTACCATTATTGTTGGATTAAAAATTTATCACGTTTAGTTAATAAAGAAATATCAAAGAAAAAGGTGAAAAAATATATATGTGACAGATGTTTAAATTATTTTTATTCTCAAGAAAAGTTAAATGAACATGTAACAATGTGTGAAAAAAGCAATGATTGTAGAGTCATGTTTAGTAAAAACAAAATTATAAAGTTTAAAAATTTTGTTAACAAAGAAATAGTTCCGTTTATCTTATATGCAGATTTTGAATCAATATTAAAACCTCTAAGAGAATTAGAAACGTTAGAAAATAGACAACGTTACCAACAACATGTACCCTTTTCTGCAGGTTACTATTTGAAATGTTTCCATGATAATTCTTTTACATATTACAATTCTTTTCGTGGACTTGACTGTATGACTTGGTTTGCTAATGAGCTAGATAAAATTGCAACGGTTATTTCATCCAAGCTAAAATTTGTTGAACCATTAAATGTAAAAGTAGATTTGAAAAATGCAACAACAAAAAGTTGTCATATTTGTGAAAAGGATTTTTCTTCAACGGATATAATTGTTAGAGATCATTCACATCTTACAGGTGATTTTAGAGGTTATGCTCACCAAAACTGCAACCTTAATTACAAAAACTCGTTTGTAATCCCAATTTTAATTCATAATTTAATGGGATACGACTCGCACCTATTAATTAGAGATTTAGCAAAATTATATCCTATAAAAGTGATTCCGTTAAACAAAGAAAAATATATTAGTTTTACCGTTTTCCATCAGAAAACCAAGATAAAATTTCGATTCTTAGATTCCTTTCGATTTATGGGATTTTCCTTAGAGAAAATGGTATCATTTTTAAATAAAGAACAACTGGAAAATTTAAAAGCGGAATTTAAGAACGTTTCTTCAGATAACTTTGAATTGTTAACACGAAAAGGAATTTTTTGTTACGATTATATAGACAATATAGAACGACTTAATGAAACCCAGTTACCTAGCAAATTACATTTTTATAACAAATTAAATGATGAGGAAATTAGCGAGGAAGATTATGCTCACGCTCAAAAAGTTTGGAAAAATTTTAATATAACGGACTTGGGATCTTATAGTGATCTCTATTTAAAAACTGATATAATACTATTGGCAGATTGTTTTGAAAATTTTCGAAAAATGTGTAATCGAACGTATAATTTAGATCCTGCACATTATTTTACACTACCTGGTTACACTTGGGATTGTATGTTAAAATATACAAAATGTCAATTGGAAACTCTACAAGATGTAGATATGTTGTTGTTTTTTGAAAGCTCTATTCGTGGAGGAGTTAGTCAATGTAGTAATAGGTTTTCTGAAGCTAACAATAAATATATGAATGAATATGATCCTTCTCAAGAATCAAAATATATATTATATTTTGATGTAAACAACTTATACGGTTGGGCACAAAGTCAGTATTTACCTTACGGAAATTTTCATTGGATTGAAGAACCTGAAAAACTTGACGTAACATCTGTACCAAGTGATTCTTCAACTGGATATATACTAGAAGTTGATTTAAGCTATCCCGTTAAACTACACGATTTGCATAAAGATTTACCATTTTGCCCTGAAAAATTAGCACCACAAAATACTAAATTAAAAAAATTGTTGACGACGTTACACAATAAAGAAAAATATATAATTCACTATGAAAACTTAAAGCAGGCTTTAAAACATGGTCTAGTGCTTACAAAAATACATAGAGTTTTATCATTTAGCCAATCAAATTGGCTGGTACCCTACATACAGCTGAACGCTAATCTTCGAGCTGAAGCAAAAAACGACTTTGAATGTGAAAATTTTAAACTAATGGTCAATGCTAATTACGGAAAAACGATAGAGGGAGTACGAGGAAGAAGGGACCTGCGTTTGGTCCGAAAGTATGAAGGGAGGCATGGAGCGAAGAATTTAATTGCTAGTCCATTATTTCATAGTAGAGTTTTATTTGATGATAATTTAATGGCAATTGAACTAAGAAAATCTAGTATTGTTTTTGACAAACCAATCTATATAGGAATGGCAATTTTGGAATTATCTAAAACATGTCTTTATGATTTTCATTATGATTTTATGTTAAAACAAAATTCAATTCAACAGTGCAAATTGTTATATACTGATACTGACAGTTTATTATATGAAATAACTTGCTACGATGCTTATGAACAAATTATTAAAGCTAATCTTTCAAAATTTGACACAAGCGGTTACAAACCAGATAATGTTTATAATATCCCCCTAGTTAATAAAAAAATTCTTGGATTAATGAAAGATGAAACATTAGGAAAAATAGTTTCAGCTTTTGTGGGATTGCGATCAAAACAATATACATACAAGTTATTTAAAGAAATTCCTAATGAAAATAGCAAAGAAATTTCATTTAAAAAAGCAAAAGGTATTAAAAAAAACGTTGTAGCCAAAAAAATAACATTTGAAGACTATTTGTATTGCTTAGAAAATAGTGTAAGCAAGTGCGCAACACATCGTTATATTCGATCTATACTTCACACTGTTTTTAGTATTGAAGAAAAAAAAGTTGCATTGAATCCTTTTGATAATAAAAGATACTTGCTTGAAAATTCTTTTGACACTCTTCCCTGGGGTCACTATAGTATAATGCAGTAACAATTTTCTTTCAGATAATGATGATGATGAGTTTACAAAAACAATGTGTTAGAACAATATGCAAAAATATCAACAGCCTTTGCGATTTTATGTACACGTCCGGTCTACCTCAGGTATTAAATAAAAAAATTTGTAAAAAATATCCATCATATAAATTTCAAAAATTACTTGATGAGGATGCCTTACCCGAAGTAAATATGTATATGAAAGAATTTGAAAGTTATCAATGTAAGACTTGTTTATGTTATATTATAAAATTTGAATATGTATATATTAAAAAATACAATTTAAATTTATGTCAAGAATGCGCGAGAGACTTTGAAAGAAATTTAAGATTTTCAGATATTATATGTGAATACAAGTTTGTTAAGTGGGATGACCTATACAGCGAGTCTTCCTTAAAAAATCTTTTTTTCTACTCAACTTATTTTTGTCAAAATGATTTTCATGGTGTTTTATTTTTTCCTACTACACTCATTTATTGCAATTGTACATTATGATTTATATTTAGAAAATCTTTCGAACGTAAAACAACAACAACAAAAAAATTACCATGCTTGTCCTTTTTACATTAATATTGTTACTAACCGTTTATACAGAATAAAAGAAATCTTTGATTAAATATGATTACTAACCATTTCACTAGAATTAAAAACTTATTAAACAATATTCTTTTGAATTATTATGTAAATCAAAAAGAATGTATTAAGTAGATAAATGTAACAAGTAGTTTTATTGGTTTTAAAAAATTAAAATCAAAAAAGGTATTTGTGATCCATATTTGTAAACAATAATAAAGTATTATAACGATTTATTGTTTTTTTTTAAGTTATTCAATACTCAATATTTCCCCTTCTCTCTCACTTTACCAAATAAAAGGACAGGAAAGCAAATATTGCATTAGTTTATCGCTGAATTAGAAGTAGAAACGTAAACAATAGCATATCAAAATGTGTAACTCCAGATTTCCAAATACCGATATATTTATTGGAGAACGACGCTTTTATCTAAACCCGACTAAATCAAAGTATGTCGCAGTGTGCTTATCCCACCAGTTGAATTTTGCTCCATGTATCATGATATCTGGAATAAAGGGTCACAGTAATACTGTGGTGTTAACTGAAGAAACCTGGAATCACTTGCTATCTTACAAGTCAACCATTGATGACTTTTTATCGTCCATTTACATCCCAGATTCTATCGATGCTGGTCCATTTTTTTTGGAATTTCAACAGTTGCGATATGCTTCAGCAGTGAAAATTACAACTGGTCAGTCCCAAGTACTCCTTGGAGCCAATTCCGTTTCCACACTTTGGAGAATTCTACCACTAATTAATCATTTGTTAGAAACAACAAAAAGGCAAGAATTAGCTAATAATATAAAACTGGTACAAATGGGAGCAGTTTCGGCCAGTGATCCTATTCAAGAATCATTAGAAATTATAAAATCTATTAAATACGTAAATCCTTTATTGTATAGTTGGCTGATGGAACTCATTTACATTCATCCAGAACTTGTTCAGGAACCAGGATTGCAGTTATGACGACATAAAAAATTTGTAAGAATCAATGAAGAAGCAAACGTAGTTTATAACATGTTTACGTGGCAATTTGCATATAAATCAGCGCGTAAACCTTATTGGGAAATTTTAGCTGTAGACAGAAATCGATTCAAAAAACGAATTGAAGATGTAGAAAAAATTCTTAATCCCATATTATTATTACGTAAACATGTACAATAGTAAAACTGTTTTATTTATATAAAGTTTTATTAAAATAAAAAATTATTTGTAAATTTGAAGTTTTATTTAAAAAAAAAAAGAAAAATTACATTTCATTAGGTATTATATTATTATGTTCTTTTTATCGATCCAGGAATTGTTTGAGTTGGACATTCCTAACCATTTTACAAAGACTTTTGAACCTTTACGACGTAAAATACGTTCAATTAAGTAGACATCAGGATGTCTGGTTTTCTGAAGCTCTTCGGTATAGAAACTTCCATTAATTTCTTCGCCAGCAGCATCTTTGAGTAAATAAGTGGTAGGATTCGTATGTTGAACGTCTCGAATAGTAAATATTTCGTTTGTCCACAAGGGCTGGTATCCTTTGGCAAATGCGTGGCGGTATCTACTTATTCGAACAAAGTCACCCTTACGAAATTTTGGCTTTCGGGGATCAACAGTCTTCATGTGATTATAAGCAGTAATATATTTTGCATTTTTTTCGGTTACTTGATTGGGTATTGCACCTGTGGTAGAATGGCGAGTAGAATTGTATTTTTTAACCAGTTGGGGAAGTACGTCTATCCACTTGTACGATCCTTCTGCAATACTTGCTTTTAAATTTGAAAAAGAGCTGTAATGATTGATATGATAGTGTTCAGTTAACCGTTTAAAATGTAAATTGTAAAATTCCGTTCCATTGTCAGTTTGTAAATTTTTTGGAATTGTGTCCAATTGTTGCAAAATTTTCTTCATGCCGCTACTGATTTCTAAACCTGTTTTCTTTTTAATCGGTATCGCCCACATGTACTTGCTAAAAGCATTAACAACAACTAGAATATAGTTGTATCCTTTATTGATTTTAGTATAGGAAGTTATAATCGCCAAATCAGCCTGTAAAAGATCATGGAGACCTTTAACAATAACCCGTCGTCGCTTATAATTTATCCTAGCAGGCTTATGCAATTCGGCAACTATTTCAGCTTTAGACATTTTTTATTAGTGGACACTGTAACAACAGTTCAATGCAAATGGTGGATGGATTGCTTATCTTGAACGCTAATATATCCCCTTTTTCAATTGACATTCCAGTCAACTGACTAAATTTATAAGCTTTATTATTTAGCAATACATCTCCGTCAGCTGAATAAATAGTAAGACTTTCAATTTTGCCATTTAAAGGAAATGTAAAAGATGAAAGTCCGTTATCTAGTATATAATGCTCCTTATTCAAACTTGGTTTCTTTTCTCCTCTTATACGAATCAAATGTTTAACGTGATAATCAAAAGTCTCGCAAATATAAAATGCTGAATTAAAGCGAGGAGTATCTGATGAAGATACAATATCATTTTCAGAAAAAGTGCAATTGCTTGAATTAAGGTAGTGTTGATTAAACTTGTTGAGCGGCATAATAAAACTGTAAATCAAACAATTAGTTTGAGATATTTATACGCTTATTCAATTTTCTGTAATGGACAAAGAAGTACAAGTTCCAAAAATATTTTATCTGAGTGAAAGCCAGAATTGGGTGGCAAAAATTGATTAGGAAGCAAAAATTGGAGACTATCGCCTTCATTTACATCATACTTTTTGCGTATATCAAGTTCTTGAACTATATTTTTATTTTTATTTTTATAAATAAGTTTGTACGATTCTGGAAACAAGCTAATATTTGTGATAGTGCCACTTACCCTAAACGTGTAAGTAATAGTGTTATTATCTAACACAAAATGAGCTTTATCAACAAGGGAATTTTTAATACCTCGAATGGTAATGATACAGGTACTATAAAAATCACTTGGTGTGCAAATGTAAAAAAGAGAAGAAGAAGAAACAGACGGAGAAGCCGAAACAGTTTCGTTGTCAGAAGTACAACTTGTAGACGTAAGGTAATGTTGGTTGAACTTGTTAAGAGGCATTGTGTTAATAAAAAATATTGATCGAAAACCGCATATTTATGTAATAATTCCACCTTCACGTAGTTCTTCTAGAATAGAAACCATCTCGTTATTATGACCAGTATTTCCGGCATTTTGAGAAGCTATTAGTAATCTTAACCTATCAACAAGTTCATTATAATCATCAAAATATTTATAGTCAATGGGATTTGTATCATAAGACATTAGTGTCATTTTTCCTCCTTTTTTGGTCGCCATTTTTCGAGTAAGTACACCAGTTATTAAGGGAAGATGGAATGGAACCAGATCTAGGACGTGTATAAACATGTAATTGTGGTTTAACGATAAAAAGCCATTTGTCTTTTATATCACTGGAAAATTTGCGAACTGGTAGGTCCTCCTTATTTTCTCTTCTATATGCATTGGTTCGCTTTATAATATCTATATAATTAGTAAGATCTTGTTTTGTATACGAAACGGGATTCTTCAAAAATAGCAACTCATAAAGTCCGACAGTACCTCGATAATTAACTTTTTTATCTTTAAATTAGCTCCATGAAACTCAACGTCTGAATCTCCAATATAAAATTTATCCTCAATGGGATTATGAAAAATTCCTAATATATGATCGTACTTGTTGGAAGTATCCCGCACAAGTCCCTCGATAAACTCTCGAGGAAGTGGAGATGTAAATTGTTCGAAATATTCACGAAGAACATTTGGGTTGTTGATTGTTTGATAAAATTGAGATAGAGTATCGTCTATAAATTGATCCTCTCGGGTTCTATCTGGTAACTCTCCACTTTCATTTCTTGTTTCGTATGTTGTTTCGTTTCCGATAAACTGAGTGGGTTCTAGTTGAGTGCTATTATATTCTGGAGGTGATACAAATGACAATTGTCCGAAAGTCGAAGGACTTTTTTTAATAGGACTTATTTTATCAGATAAGTTAAGATATTGTTTTTTAGATATATCTTCTGGTTTAATAAATGGTGTTTTTATTGATTTGTCGCCCAATGCTGTTACTAATTCCTGGATAGGTTTAGTAAGGGGTGCGTAGGATTTTTCCAATTCCACTTGCGATTTGTCGTCACCACTTTTTAAAAGTCTAAATTTACGCTTAATGGCTCGACGTGATTTTACGAGTTGTTTTCCCAGTTGATCGTTCATGATGTAATAAACTTTAAAATACTGTTAGGGCTTTATATAGCAATCAAACCCTTTTCTATATCTACCGCAAGAAACATCACAATCTTTATCGATTACAAGAAATCCAAATTTTTTATCCCAACATGAAGATGTCATATCTTTAAACTGTTGCCAAGTCATATGGATATTGGCGTGTTCTAAATATATGTGTTTTAAATTGGTAGTATCTTGTGGAAAAATTATTAAAAGATTGGCGTTATCGCGAATTAGCTGTTTTGGAATTACCGAGTATGTCTGACAAAGATAAAAACAATCTGTATGTTTATGCCGACCAAAACTAAAATAACTACGTATAATGTTTTGATCACAAGAAGCGACGTCGTCAAATATAATAACTGAGTTGTTTTTAATATTTTCCGGATGTGGTATATCTTCAGCGTTGCTGTACTCTTGATATCCAATTTCTAGCAATGGTTCAAGTACTGATCGTAGATACTGATATTTTGCTTGTTGTAATGATTTGGAATACAGGTAGACATTTTCAAATTTTAATCCGTTAGGATGCTCCAGTAATGCTAATAGCACGTTAGTTTTTCCCGACCCACTCGGACCTACAATAAGTGCTCTTTTCGAATCTCCTCCAAAGATGGGACCATGTTTTCCTACAGTAGGTATAGTTCCTAAATCATAGTTAGGTACGGGCAGGGATACTTTTTGTCGTTCGATCTTCATGACTTACAATGAAGGTATAAAAGGTGTGCGAGTATATATAAAGAATCACATACTCATGAAAACTGTCAGAGCTTCACGAAAACGCACAGGAAAAGGTCTGATAAATAGCTTGATTAACAAGCTACCTTTTGAACTTCATATTCCAGGCGGCTATTCTTATTGCGGACGTTAGTATTACTTTTTATCTATTTAGATTAAAACGATTTCTAACTTTGTTGTTATTTTAGCTGGAACCAAATTAAAAGAACGACTCGCACGAAGAGATCCTGGGATTAATCCTTTGGACGAAGCGTGCAAGGAACACGATATAGCCTACTCCTTAAACAAAGACATTGGTGATCGTCACAGAGCTGATCAAATTTTGGAACATAAAGCGTGGGAAAGGGTAAAGTCCAGGGACGCTAAGTTAGGGGAAAAGGTCGCTGCTTATTTCGTAACTAACGTAATGAAAGGCAAACGCAAACTTGGAATGGGTCTCAAAAAAAGACCTAAAAAACGAGTTATTCGTGCACCAAAAAAGGTGGATTTCTTCCACTACTCTTACCAATATTGGGAGCACTCGCTGGTTTGGGTGGGGGAGTTGCGGGCATCGTAAAAAATGCAAATGATATCAAGGCAAGCCGTGAACAACTTGAAGAACAACGTAGGCACAATATGGCAATGGAACAAAATCAAAAGACAGGCTCCGGGTATTACTTAAAGCCATATAAGGGCTACGGAATGAAGAAAGTAGTAACAAAGAAACGATCAAAGGGAGGTAAGGGTTTTTACCTAAAACCTTTTTTAAAAAACTCCCGGTAAGGTTACCTGACAAAATTATGACCAATGTTGATCTTCTCAAATATGTAAAAAAGCTTGAAATTCCTAATTTTTGTGGAATATATATGCGTGATTCATTGCCGAAAAAAATAAATGAATATGAATCAGCTATTATTAACCTTGACAAACAATCTGGAAAAGGTACACATTGGACCGCTTATACGAAAAATAAAGATTTAATTACGTACTTTGACAGCTATGGTAACTTAGCTCCTCCTATAGAGCTTGTTAAATATTTTCAAAGTAACGGTAGGGTAAACATCAAATATAATTATGAATCAGTACAACCCTTTAACTCTTACCACTGCGGACAGTATTGTCTGAAATTCTTATATAATCAGTACTATTAAAAAGTTTCATTTTATCATCAACCTTTATTGTGAAATGTCGTGTACATTTACGTTAAGCGGTGCATCTTCAATTTTAAGTGCACAATTTAATCCACCCATATATTTAGAGGAAAATTCGGAATATGAAATAGGATTATCAAATTTTGAAACATTTAATACTATCCCTAATGTAGACAAAACTAATAACATGCTCGTTTGGGGTGCCGAGAATAAATTTAAATATAAAATTCCCACAGGAGCTTACGAAATGAACGACCTTATAAAAATAATTAAAAATAAGTTTATTGAAGGTAATGAAACAATAATTCATATTACTGGAGATCCCATAACTTCACTAATTTCCTTGAAAAGTAACGATTGGATTGATTTTAGTGTAGATAATTTAATAGGATCTTTACTGGGATTTCCAAAAATAAAACTTGAACCTAACAAAGAACATACATCTTCAGTTCCAGTTAATATCTTGAAAGTAAACACAATTCTCTTGGATTGCAATATAGCCACTGGTTCCTTTTTAAATTCCGATCCTGTTCATATTATTCACGAGTTCTTTCCGACCGTTCCGAGTGGCTATAAAATAGTTGAACAACCTGTTACTATATTGTATTTTCCCGTTAGTGTTAAAACTATTAACAACATAACTGTCCGAGTTTTGGATCAAACAGGTGAATTGATCAATTTTCGAGGTGAAACAATTACCGTACGTCTACATTTGCGGAAAATTCAATAGCAAATATGGTATTGCATTTTTACAAAACTGCTGCTTTTCCGAAACATTTACAAAACTATAAAAGACGACAACGCAACAAAAAACATTACAGTTCTTCGACAGCGCGGCCCAAACTGCTAACCGTACGCAATCGTAACTTTTTGAAAGCGCTTGGTTTTCACGTTCTTATTTAATAATGGATTTATTAAGTGTTACCGATGAGCCCTTTAGTGATACATCAATCGAAAACTGCCAATTTCATAGTTATCAACCGTACAATTCAGCATCTCCTAACTACAATGATGAGGTCAGAATAATAATAACAGATTTTGACGCCCTTACTGCGCCCAGTAATAGCTATATTTACATTGAAGGTCAATTACTGACCGACAAAAATCAAGTCCCAACAAAATTCAAATTTATTAATAACGCTATTGCCTACTTGTTTCGAGAAATTCGATATGAATTAAACGGGGTAAATGTAGATTCCGTACGAAATCTGGGCTTAGTTTCTACTATTAAAAATTATTTGTCATTAAACGATAATACATCTAAACTTTTAATTAACGCAGGGTGGTGTCCAAATGAAAAAGACCGCATTCTAACTGATGACAAAGGAAATTTTAATTTATTTATTCCGCTCAGACTTTGGTTGGGAATATTTGAAGATTTTACAAAAATTATTATGGGAATGAGACAAGAATTGGTACTGATTCGAGATAAAGATGACATAGACGCAGTATTATCAACAGATGAGACAGAACATCCAAAGATAAAGCTGTTAAAGCTATCATGGCATGTTCCTCAGGTTACTCCTTCGATTTCTCAACAGATTATATTAAATAAAATCCTCAATAGTAATAATGAGCTACCCATTAAATTTAGAAGCTGGGAGCTAATCGAATACCCTGCTTTACCAAATTCCACGAGACATACGTGGCCTGTCAAAACATCTACTAAATTAGAAAGCCCGAGGCATGTTATTATTGCATTACAAGACGGAAGAAAAGGAAATTTGTTAAAGGACCTGAGTCAATTTGATCATTGTAACCTGAGAAATATTCGTGTTTTTCTAAATTCTAACAGATATCCGTACAATGATCTGGAGCTAGATTTTGACAGTAACCGCTTTGCTACTTTATATGAAATGTTTGCAAATTTTCAAGAATCTTATTATCATCTAACAAGTAATCAACCATTATTAACTCCACAAGAATTTAAGGAAAAAGCACCCATAGTACATATCGATTGCTCTCGTCAGCCTGAAGTTCTTCAAAGTGGATCTGTTACTCTGAGAATTGAATTTGAAACTACTAAGCCAATAGGTACTAATATCTCAGCGTACTGTCTCATTTTACATGAGAAAGAATTTTATTACAACCCGCTAACAAAGATTGTAAGACAAGTATAATCATTTTTCTCAATTATCGAAAGTCGCTAACAGACTTTTAGAGACAAGACAAGTATAAACTTTTTTTTTTATTTTTCGAAAGTCACCAACAGACATACAGACTTTACAAACAAACATACATACATTTTTCCTTTTTTCTTTTCTGATTGAAATTTTTTTAATGAAATCATACACAAATAATAATAAGTTATTCCCAAATTTACGACATCGTCTCTGTTATTTTAATTTTGTTAAATTAGTCTCTTTTAAAGAACGATTGCGTAAGCAGCATCTCCAAAAATTGAAAATTCTTAAACAAGACCTACAAATATATCTCAATTACAAAACAACTATACGTCAGTTACGACAACTTCAAATATGCGAGTAGTCGTTGACGTTCAGGGCTTTACAATAGGTAAGAAAAAGTTTTTTCCTAAGGAATTGGCCATATACGATGGAAAACAAGCAGCCCATTATATTTTTCGACCTCCTTTTGCAAAAAAACTATTAGACTTGGAGGATTTCCGAAAAGCCAATTGGTTATCGAGCAACTACCATTTTTTACAATGGGAAAACGGTTTCACACCAATGTTTCAGTTTTCCAATATTTTACATTTTCACACAAAAAACGCTTCAGTCGTAATGGTTAAAGGAAAAGAAAAAGCTGAATACATTAGGACCTACTTGAAAGATAAAGTATATGAATTGGAAGAAACTCCTAGTCTCCAAATGTCTTTGCCGAAATGTATGGGACATACCAACAATTTATGTATGTGTGCTTTAACTAATGTATATTATTTGTTCGATACGTTTGTTATGCAATAAATTGTTGAAAAAAAAAACAATAACATGTTTTATTTATTTCCCCACCCTTTCTGTATCATATAAAGGCAAATATTTTTTATAAATTTTATTAGTATTCACGATGTGTGATAAAGAAAGAGGTTACGATATAGCTGGCTTTTATCACAATGATTTTAACACAACTAGTTTAACTAATTTCTATTATAGATTATCGACGTTTAAAAACTGGAAAGGACTGATATCGGCCATTGAGTTGGCTGCATATGGCTTTTATTTTTTACAACTACAAGATATTGTAAAATGTTTTCATTGTAATGTAGAAATTTATAGATGGATGTCAAATGATGACATTTATAAGGAACATATAAAATTCAGTCCTAATTGTACGTTTGCATCGAATATACACAATCTTTTCCATAAAAACAACAGAACGGAAACTAGTGACAACAAAATAAATCAAAAAAACGTGGTGAAAAAAACAATAAAAATAACAAAACGGAAACTAGTGACAGCAAAACAATCGAGAAACGTGAAAAAAATAAAATGGACTATAAGTGCATTTTTCTAAATGTATTAATCATTTTGATCCATTCAAGCATAATTTTTACACTCAACTCTCTATATAAATAGAAGAAAATAGATAATTTTTTTTTAGTGATATGGAAAATGTTGGATGTACAATATATACTTTTAACTGCAGTCATAAACAATACGCTATTTCTTTCTCACCCGTTTAATACTCAAGAAGTCTGGATCTGTTTTGACCACGGAAATCATTATGAAACCTGCTCTAACTGGACAAAAATGACTATATACGTTCCAAATATTTCACTAACTCTGAACGCAACAATACCACAAGATAGTATAAACTTTAAACTTAGATTTTTAAAGCAACATAGAAAAATAGTTGAGACTTTGTGGACCAAAATCATAAATTGCGAATCTGGGACAAATCAGCAGTGTACTAGTTTGATATTGTATTATATCGCAGTTTGCCTAACAATAATTATTGCAGGAATTATATTTAATTTATGGAGGAGAATGCGGGAAAAGTCACAACAATTGGAAATAAAACAAGGTCGATGTGCGAAATAAGTTAGAAAAAGTATTCATTTTGGCAATATTTGTTTATTTATTTTATATAAAATGTATATTTTATTAAAATTAAATAGAACTTTATGTTTTTTATTTATTTCGGACTAAAAATACTTTTTTTTTCTTTTATTTCTTTGTTTTAGAAATAAGACAGTAATTTGCAACGAAACATGAGAACATAAAACAGTAATAAAATACCTACAAATTTCTAAATGCAAATTTTGTTTATCAGTGTAAATTATAGTAATTACATAATATATAAAAAATGATTTTACTTACCAGATTAGTTGTTCTTTTCTTTTGTGGTTTAAAGACAAAATAAAATGATTTTTTTTTTATTTGTGTACCTATTTATATACAGTTAAGGATGTTAATATGAATGTGATTTGCATACGAATGACTTAGAATTATTATACAATATAATTAAATATTTAAAAATTTATCGACATAATGTTCTTATAATATTATGCAGATTAAAATGTCATCTTTTTCAACATTTGTTTATGGACTTGTTTTCCCAATAAACAAGTCAATTTATAATGACTTTCTTTGTTAATACTCTTAAAGGTTAATATTCTTAATAATAATTTATTCAAAAATTATTGATCTAATCAAATAATGCAAATATTTATTTTTGCAATATTTAATGAATAATAAATTAATGGACTTGTTTCTCTTCGGTTTCAAGTAAAAATTCTTAATAACATTTTTGTTAAAGCAGGTACGTATTTGGATATTTAGTAAATATTTAATCACAACTAAATTATATTATTGGTTTTGTTTAATACCAGGTAAATTCTTAACAATAATTTATACAAAATTATTGGTCTGGACATTTTAAAGCAAATATGTACTTGTATAGTAAATATTTAATCACAACTAAATATTATTATTAGTAGTATATACAACACCCTACTTTTCATCAATAAAACAATTCTTTTCGAACCTAAACTGTGTGATTCTAAGAAAACTAGTATACTGATATACATACATACATTTTAAAACAATAAAAAAATAGAATTATATTTCTTTTCTATTTTTTACATACACACACACACACACACACACACACACACACACACACACATACATACATACATACACCCAGAACGGTCGGGTATATCATTCGTGATTCAAAACCCACATAATATTCAGAAATTTGGTCCAAACCTACTGCCAACCCCCAGAATAACACCCACAGGACCTTTTAGATACTCCAAGAACTACTAATACTCCCCTATATAACAATCATGATCCACAGTCCCCCCATTAAAGCCAAACATTATGATTTCATAGCCCCCCATCAACTTCCCAACGCTGATCCACAAACCCCCTTCAGACTACACGATCAAGGATTTTTTGCCTGTACCACGCTATTTCGCTGTATTCTTGATTGTTAAACCCCCTCTAGCTATCTACTAGTGTTCCAGTTGTTGTGCAACTTCTTTCATCCGGTTACAAGCTTCTTTTGCTTCAATCTTTGCCGTGTCTGCAACGTGATTATGTTCTGTGGATTTTGTAATTTCATCCACAACGGTATGCACTCCTTCTGTACATTTGCACGTATTATAAGTAGCACACTTCCAAATTGTCTTTTCACCAATCACTCGCTCTTTTTTATGGAGAAATCCATTATAAAGTAACAAGTTGTTGCCTTTTTGGCTTTTCACAAACGCTAACACCATCTTAACAGACTGATATCAATTTGTAAAATGTTTTCTTGTTAAGAACAGAATAAATTACCTACCGCGACAAGTTTCCCCTATATAAACAATTTGGTTAATGATGTTTTGTTATATCGGACCTTTTGTAATATTCATTTCTTAAAAACAATTATCAAACAATTAGAAAGTATTATTTTCTTACTAATCGTTTCTATTTACATTCTTAACATTACCTGCGGAATTTACCAACCTTCCGGTTCGCGTTAAACCCTCATTAGACCCCTTACTGGGCTGGTACTTGGGTTTTTCTAATCCCATACATAATTCTGATAATATGGAATCTAACCTGTTTCAATACCAGAAATCTTGAATCAACATTATATTAGTATTTATTATTTTACTTAAGATATTTTAGTCCTAAGCCTCGATAAAATGTGAGGGCAAGTTTTTTTCATATAATTATTTTTCACTTTTTACTCTTACCGTAACCGATTTTAGGTTAGGTAGAATCATTTTCTGTAATAACATATGGACATAACATATGGATAACAACTGTCCTTTTTTCGCGCGACCTTTTTTCGCGCGTCCTTTTTTTCCGCGTCCTTTGGTCTCGCGTCCTGTTTTCCGCGTCGTTTTGTCGTAGATTCACTTACTATATAAGTTAATTGTATGATTAGTTATAAGTTCTAATTCTTAAAAATATCATTGTGTTGGAAACATCTTTATTATATATAAAAATTAATAAAATAATATTGGTAAGATTTAATACATTTTATTACATACTAATAAATACCAGAATATTAATCTTGTAATAAATATTCCTCCGAAAATTGTTATAAACTTTTTTAAAATGTTGTATTTTGGACTGCAATCGATAGTTTACAAAAATTTATATTTATGATTTTAAAAACAGTTTAGGTAATAAAATAAATACTTTAAACATAGAACTTTCAAAATTTTTTGAAAATTGTAAAATTTAATAAAATAAAATGTAATAAAAATTATTAAATTTTAGTGTCAGTAACAAATCAAATTTAATAAAAAAACCGAGTATTTTTTGAAAATTTGTTTGTATGGAGCACTCAGTATTTTTGACAATTTTAAATAACAAAATACACCTTATCGGAAGCAGGTGAATATTATATTGTCGAATCATTATTATTAAGCACAGTATTTATTTACAATTTATATTTAAAATTAAGCATAACATTAATATGTACAATATTTATCTAAAGCTGTTGTTGAATTTTGATTAATCCATTTATAAATTAAGCATAACATTAATGTGTACAATATTTATAAATGTGTATAATATTTATCTAATTAGAATTACAATAATTTTAATCTTTAAAACACTATGAAAAAAACTCGCAAAAAACATAAATGTTAAATATAAATTAAGTTCCAAGTTGCAAACCATAATTAATATTTGTGATATTCATGTGTACTAAAATTACCCTGTCAATAAAAGTTTATAAAAGATTTAACAAGTTACTAAAAAATATACTTACACAAACATATCTTAAAATGCAAATTATTTAAATTTCAGATGGTCCTGTTTAATAATTTATTTGTTTTTTAGCTTATTTAAAAGTACTATACAGCTCATAAAATAAGTAATTCTTAAATCACGTTCAAATATCAAGATAGTGCATATTGGTAAGCTTCATTTAAAATTTATTTATTATAATTTTTTATAAACCAAAGGAATTGAGTTCAATTTCATATTATTTTTTTAGTAAAAATACAATGTATACCCCAAGTACAAGTTGTAGTAATGATGATAGAGATGAAGAGTTTTGTAGAATTTGTTCTTCGAAAACCATTGAAAAAGTTGTTAATGTCGGTTTAAAGGGTAAAGACACGTTAAAAAAAATCTATTGAAAGGCATGATAATTTGTTTGCTAAAATAGACTCATCAGAAAAAGTATTTGTTCATGATACCTGCCGAAGTGCTTATATAAATAAAATTAATGTTGAGGCAGCCAAAAGAAAAATGGAAATTCTTGCCAGCAAAAATATTAGTCCCATAAAGAGAAAATTGAGGAAATCTAGTTCAAGGTCTACCATGGGGGATGATTCTTTTGATGCTTCTTTTGATTGGGATGAAAATTGTTTAATTTGTGGAAGTAGTCCATTTAGAGATGACAACAATCGAGAAATTCTAAAACGTGTTAATGGTGCACAAAATCTTGTAACTATGAAAGCTGTGTATTTTGGACTGCATATCATAAAGAATTATGCAAGATTACAAACTGTGAACAAATGCCAATTTACTATGAAGCAGCTTATGGAACCTATACAATTATCTGATACAATCCCTCATGAAGATACAATAAAAAATCGATTATTCAGTAAATTTTCAGATCAAGTCATTGTCTCGAGCAAAATGGGTGGCAATATCTATGTATGTTTTTCAAAAAATCTGTATGATATATTTACGGAAAGATGGTATAATACTCGAAAACAAAGTATTGAAGAAGAAGAAAATAAATTAATCGATTCTGCTGCTGAATTAATTCGACGAAAAATTAGAAATACTTTTTGCAATATGCATGAATATCCTGCCAGTGATAATTTACTTACAAACGTGAACAAAGATATCCATTCACACTTGATTCGTCTTTTGACTAACATAATTTCTAGTGATAAAAAGCAAAGTTCTAGTAACGATCAATTGTACTCAACAAAAATATCTTCTATAGCCCATGCAATTGTGTCTGCCGCACGACCCAGAAGTTTTTTGTCGTCATTGCAACTTGGTACAGGAGCAACGTTTTACCGAAAATTTGGATCAAGAAAAATTGTCGATTTATGCTAGCAGCTTGGATTTTCATGCAGCTATAAAGAAGTGAACTTGTATGAAATTTCTGCTGCTTGTGAATCACAGAGAATTTTGATTAATCCATTTATACAATTTGTGTCTGATAATAGTGATTTTAATATCAGTACTATAGACGGTCGAGGAACTTTCCACAATCTAGGCTCGATTGAGGTAATTGCTCCAGCCAATAGCTTACAAGCGAGATTACCGCTGAAGCGTGTAGCATTATAACTGCTACATTGCCTGCTTTCTTTCTTATGTTAATATATTTCGTTAATTCTATTCTCCAATTTCCATATCTTCTGTCATAATTCATATTCTTCTATATCCTCCATTGTATCTCTTATTTTTCTATATATTTTCTCAGATATAGATTGTATCAGAATTATGTCGTTACTTAATTGATTCATTATTCTCTTTTCATTTTTACTGGTATTTGGTATAAAAACCAGTTGGCGTCCAAATCTATCTTCTTTATATATATATATATATATATATATATATATATATATATATATATATTTCAGTATCTACCTTTCCTATTGTCTTAATAATTATCATTTTTATCTTTTACTCAAGTTTCTAAAGAATGAATTTTATTTTCATCTCTATTTCTGTTACTTTGGAACGAGAGGTGCCATCTTTATTCTCTGTTTAGTTTAATGCTAGTGACATTAACTGTCTGTCAAAGACTCCTTTTTGTTGACATTTCCCCTTTCCCGTTCGATACAAAACTCGATATAATGGCTTCTATTTCTAAAAATGTCGATTTTCTTCATGACTTCTGTAAAAGTACAATAAATAGGAGGTAAGAGTATAATATATTTTATCGGTTTCCTGATTCTACCTGTTGTATAAAAATCTTTCTATAATTTTAACTTTGAAAATTCTAAGATCATTATTTATGATTATGGTATGTAAATAGGTACATATTTTTGTGGATATTTCTTTTGTTTTTTATTTTATATAAAAAACTAGCGATAAGAAATATATAGTTTCTTTAATATAGTATGTAAAAGTTTTACGAATATTTTTATAGTTTTAAATATTAATTTTAAATCCTTAATAATATCTTTTGATTTTAATAATAATTAACTTTTGACAAACTACCATTTCTATATAGAAATGTTTCTAAATTCTAAATTATCTAGCTTTTCAATAAATATATCTTGTCATTTTTACCGAATCCGCTTTTTAATTAATATTAGAATATTTCAGTTGTAAAAAGTAATTACCATTTGCTTTAAAATATTATATATCCTTACTTTTACTTATTTGCTTTTGATAAATACATAAATAAAAATTGTTTCTCGACTTGCTTGGGTGAATAATGATAAAATTTTGTTAAATTTGATTGGTCACCTACTCATCCCCCAAGCAAGGTCTCTCATTTTGGTTTCACCATTTTCTGAAGCAAGGTGTGTTTTTCTTCATTTTAGTCAACCTCCGGGATACATTTCTCAAGTGCGAGTCAAATTCTATTAACATCCAGAAGACCAACCTGCCTGAGAATGGCACTATCATTCCGATAGGAGAGTTGACTCCGGGGCAAGAAAATCCACAGCTAACAACATGGCTTGCTAACAACCATAGCAGTAAAGTCCAGGATAAAACCTAGGATTTGGTGACAAACATTTTTCTTTACTATAATGTAACACTGTAGCAAAAAGTCGAATAATTTTTATTTAAATTCAATATCATATTTAAACATGTATTTTTCTGTCATTTTTTTTAATATTTTAATAAACATGTGTTAATTTAACTGTGTATTGTTTCTTCTTTTTACTTGTTTGCGTGTGTTGCTCCAGAGTAGGCCATATTCACGTCCTGAGTGAGCTAGCCAGGGAGTGTTTCGTATAACGTCTAATATAGCAGTTTTGCAATTGATACATTAGGGGTTATGACGTTAAAAATTGGTCCCAACGGGAAACGATTTGTCGCTCCAACGTTGTTAGTGATGTTAGTCGGGTTGTAGCAGCAAACTAAGGTTTGCGGTTACAAGTTGACAACAGCAGCTCAACGTTGGGATGTTACAAATTGAGCCTCGAAGGGTTACAAATTGGCACCCAATGAATATTCGTTGGCACGTCATAGATTGACGTCCAATGAATGTTCTTTGGAACGTTACAAGCGTTTACCATTTTCCGAAATTCCCAAAGAATGTGAATTAGTCGAACAAAATAAAATTGAAATATTATTCTACACAAAAAAATCAGGGAGTGGTTTAAAGAACCACTTGGTTTATAGTGAATTTTTAGTTATATTCTGTAATTATTTGATTTGAGTTTTATTGGAGTTTTGGTTTTTAGTGAATTTTTAGTTATATTTTGTGATTATTGAAACCAACTCCAACCAATTAAAGAGGTGGGAGTTTTGGTTTATAGTGAATTTTTAGTTATATTCTGTAATTATTTGATTTAAGTTTTATTGGAGTTTTGGTTTTTAGTGAATTTTTAGTTATATTCTGTGATTATTGAAATGCAATGAACGAAAAACCGAGTTGTTCCCAGAGAAGACAGCAAAATTCCAAAAATGTTGATGTTGATTCCAAAAATGAAAAGCCGCAAAAGAGACGGAAAATGTTAACGTCCGAAGAGAAGGTAATAATACGAAACGTTTATGAAGAAATTGTCGGCAGAAAAATGGAATTACCAGTAGCATGCATGTCGAGCCTGGCCTTGGATTTATCACTTTGAAGCTTTAAACTTTTACGAGCAAATTCGTAGACTTTTTCTAATTTTTCTTTCAAATTTTCAATGTAGGTCAGGGATGGAACGTTCTTCTTCACAGGGAGGCAATCTTCCGAAAATAAGATCTTGAGGAAACTTCATTTCTCTTCCGGTGATCATCATTGATGGAGAATAACCAGTTGCTTCATGTTCGGAACTTCTATAGGCTAACAGGAATAGAGGAATTAAACTATCCCAATCTTTTTGATTATCAGAGACAAACATTGAAAGGTACTGACAAACAGTTCTATTATGTCTTTCGACCATTCCGTCTGATTGAGGATGAAGAGGCGTAGTGCGAGTTTTCTTAATACCCAAGATTTTCAATAATTTTTTTTTCCCGGTTTTTTATAGCGTTCTCCGCCTTCCGGTTGCCAGTTTCCAGCTACGTCGGTCATTCCATTCGCCAGGGTGAAGGTTTCTTTCCGACATTGTCTTCTGAATGCCGCCCAGCCAGGATTGTTTTGGCCTTCCTCTCTTCCTTCTTTCCCTTGGCGTCCATTTTAAAATTTGGTTTGGCAGCCTGTCGTCGTCCATTCTTTTCACATGACCATACCAGATCAGTTGTCTCCTTTGAATTTCGTCAATGATGGTTGACTTGACTCCCATTATATTTCTGATATGGTCATTTTGTATTCTATCAAGCCTTGATTTTCTAGCTGATCTTCTCCAGAAGTCCATTTCCAATGCAAGTAGGCGTCGCTCAAGGGATTTAGTAAGTTGCCATGTTTCGCATTCATAGAGCACTATACTTTTAAAGATGGAGTTAAAGAGGAGATGCTTTCTTTGATTTGATAGTTCTTTTGACCATAGCATCGGGTTTAGGCATCCTATCACCCTTTTTCCTTTCACGATTCTTTGCTCTATCTCTTTTTCGGTGCGCCCACTTTTGTTGATTGTTGTTCCCAAATATATATATTCCTCACAGTTCTTGATTGTTTCATGTTCGTTGACCATTAGATCTTCTACTTCATTCCCGATGCATAAGTATTGCGTTTTGTTTCTATTTACAGAGAGGCCCCATTCTTCATATGTTTTAAACAACCGTCTCTTCATGAATTCTAAATCTTCCTTGTCTACTGCCACTACTACTTGGACGTCCGCAAAATGTAGAGTGTATAATGTTGTATCGTCGTCAAGTTGGATCCCCATTCCTGAACATGATCTTCTCCAGTGTTTTAGTGCTTCATTTAGATCTTAAGATTAATAGATCTTAAATAGTATTGGAGAGAGGCAGCATCCTTGTCGTAAGCCTTTTGTTACTGGAAATTCTTCTGATAAGGTGTTGTTTAGTTTGATTTTTGATAATGCTTTATTGTATAATTGTTTGACTGCGGCGATGATCGTGCTATTTAATGAAGATCGTTCAAGAGACTGCCACAGCTTTCTCACAGGAATCGTGTCATATGCTTTTGTGAGATCCACAAATAAAAGATGTATTTCCTGGTTTCTTGCAACTTTCTTTTCATTCAGTTGTGTTAGGGTAAATATGTGGTCTACGCAAGATCTTCCAGCTCTAAATCCTGCTTGCTGTTCAATTTCATGAGGTTCGTATTCTTTCTCAATCATGTTTTTTTTGAGATTTTACCAAACAGCCTGCTAAAGGTACTGGTGACAGAGATACATCTGTAGTTTCCGCAAATATCTTTTGGACCTTTTTATTCGGGATTTCTTCCGTATTTAAGTATCTTGTGATTTTCTTAATTCTTGCCATAATTCTGATTCAAAATTTCGTCCTTGATCAGAATGTAACTCTAAAGGAACTCCATGTCTTGATACGACGTGTGTTATAAATGCTTCTGCTACTGTAGTCGCTTCTTGATTAGGAAGGGGTACAATTTCAGGCCATTTTCAAAAATAATCCATTGCGACCATTAAGTACTTGTTCCCTCTCTCTGTCATCGGAAGTGGACCAAGAATATCCACTGCAAGCCGTTCAAAAGTCTCTCCGGACAGATATTGTGCCATTTTACCACGACTTCTTGTTCTAGGGCCTTTTTTACCATTACATAAATCGCATTTCCTACACCAATCTTCTACATCAGTAGAATCGAGACATCGAGAATCGAGACAGTAAAATCTGTCTCGAACTCTGGCCAGTGTTCTTTTGACTCCAAAATGTCCTCCAGAAAGGCTGCTATGAAGTTCTAGCAACACACTTTTAATGTGTGATTTCGGCAGTACCACTTGTTGAACTATATGTACTCCATCGAAACTTTCCCACTTCCGATATAATAGACCATTGGAAAGATACAGAGATTCCCATTGAGCCCAGTACGCTTTTATAGTTCCACTGTATTTGGTTATTTCCTGCCAAATAGGTCTTACTCCATTTTTAAGCCATTCTCGTATGACTCTTTTGACTCTTTTTAAGATTTTCCAGGGAAATCTGATCATTATCTTCTTCCTGTATAACTGTGGTTACCTGGAGACTTACTTCTTCGGTTATGTTCTCTTTATCTTCAAGTCTTTTACAGTACTGGCATTGTCGTTCCAAACAGGGTCGCCTAGAAAGAATATCGGCTTTGTTATGGAGACTCCCTTTTCTATGTACTACGTCGAGCCACTTGTCCCTCTGGCTTTTTAAAATTCATTAGCCACTGTAAAGCGCTATGGTCAGTTCTAACTATAAAATTTCTGTTATAAAGAAAAGTATGAAAATGTTCTAGGGCTTTTATAATAGCTAGGAGCTCTTTTCTGGTAACACAATAATTCTTTTCAGCCTTTCCCATTGTTTTACTAAAATATGCAATAACTTTTTCTTCGCGTTTTGGCAATCCGGTGTCCAGTCAAATTCAATATTGTTTTCGGTTAGTCGATAAAGGGGCTTAGCTATGCGGCCAAAATCTTTAATAAATTTTCGGTAATATGAACAGAGTCCAAGAAAACTTCTAATTTCCTTTTTATTTCCTGGTTTAGGTCAATCTTTAATAACTGAAATCTTCTCTGGATCAGTTTTAATTCTTTCTACTGAAACGATATGTCCTAAATAGTATGCCTTTCTTTGAAATAGTGAACATTTCTTATAATTTAACTTTAAATTGGCATTTCTCAATCTGTCAAATACCTCGCTTAAGTTTTTCAGATGTTCATCAAACGTTTTGGACATAATCATTATATCATCAAGATATACTAGACACGTTTTCCAGGTAAGTCCTCTTAAAACCATCTCCATTAGACGTTCTAACGTACCTGGAGCATTACACAGACCAAATGGTAGGTCTTTTTGTGTAACCTGGTTTAATCTTCTGTAGTCTACACAAAAGCGAGTAGATCCATCTTTCTTAGTTACTAAGACTACTGGTGAACACCAGGGGGACGAAGCTTTTTCGATAATATCAGCATTTATCATGTCGTGTATTATGTTTTCAACTTCTTTTTGTCTAGTAAATGGCAATCTCCGTGGCGCTTGACGAATTGATGTTGCATCTCCGGTATAAATTCTATGTTGAACTAAACTAGTACGCCCTGTAGATTTCTCGGATTCAAAAATGTCGTAGTTTTCATTAATAAATTCGTTAATTTTGTTTAATTCTTTAGTTGTTAAGTGGTCAACATTTTTGATTAGTTGTTTTACTAGGCTAGCGTCAACTGGGTTACTGGAAGCTGTATTCTTTTTCAAATATTTTTCGCACTTGCTTATTTTTTCTATTGGTGTACAGAATGCTATTTGTTGTTCTTTCTTCAATTTAAAAGGCTTTTTAGACAAATTAGCAACCCTTACTGGAATCATCTGATCTACATTAATGAGGCATCTGGCTATCAAAATTCCATCACTAACTAGTTCATCGCTTTCCACAACGCCGAAATGTAGACCTACAGGTTTTTGACTCAGTCTCGCCAGGATGATACTTTCAGAATTTTAGGAATTTCGTTATCCTCGCTCACTATAACTCTTACTTGAGGTACCGATTCTTCCAAATTTAGAACAATTTCTTCATTTTTAATTAACAAAATTTTATTTTGAAGATCTATGATAAATTTGTTCTGCATAATATCCATCCCAAGAACGCATTCGTCTTTAATATCGGCTACAAGGAAAATGTGTTTTATCAAGGTGTTACCAATCTGTATGGTTGCTGTTATCTCTCCATGAATTGGAATAGTGTGGCCTGAAGCTATTTCAAGAACTAAGTTTGTTTTAGTGGGTTGTAGTTTCTCATTCAGAAATCCGGTTCAAATAAAGGATCTGGTTGCACCGGTATCAATAATAAAGGTGCATTTTTGATTCTCAACATAGCCCTTAAGTAATAAATGCTGTTCATTTTTATGTAAAGTGTAAGTGCGAATTTGGGGGCTTCTGGATGTCGATCTAGGCGACCTTCTAGCCTAATTCTTTGAATGTTCTCTCCTTGTTTGGGATCGGCTTCTGCAATTGTTTTGAAAATGTCCTATTCTCCCGCAATTAAAACATCTTCAGTTTTCATTTCGAGGTTTTTGTTGAAGATTTTGCAGTACGTTTAAAATTTGGGATAAAATAGGTTGTTGGTTATCTGCGGTTGTGATTTCTTCATTTTCTTGAAATTTTATTTCTCTTGAAGATCGATCGAGATCTGGAAATGCTTTTTGCCGCTTCATACTCCTGGGCTGAAACTAGTGCTCCATTTAGCGATTTGTGATGTTGTAATCGGAGAGCTTCTTGCATTTCAACATTCTGTAGTCCATCTATGAATGCCTGTATTCCAATTTGTTCCAGAAAATCTTTAGGTGCCTGAGGGTATGCCAAGTGCAATAGTCTTTTAATGTCGGCTTCAAATTCTTGCAGGCTTTCGTTATGTTTTTGATATCGAATTTTTAGCTGACTTTGGAAAACCTGCTGGAAAATCATTTTGTTGTTCTATTTTATTTTCAAAATTGTTTTGTTTTTCGTCTAATTTATCTATTCTACTAATGATTTGACTTATCTCTAACTGAAAACTTTTGTGAATTTGGGATAAACCATCTATGATTTCTACCTCTATTTTTTTACGCCTCTCCTTTTCCTTTTCCTCTTCTTGCCTATGCTTCTCATTTTCCGCTTTCTCTTCTTGTCTACGCTTTTCTTCATCTTCTTTCATTTTTAAAAACCACGCAGGGGGTCCGGACGTATTCATTTCTTTGTCAAACTCAGTGGATCTTGTATTTACCATTAACAACTGCTAAATATTTCTTTATCCCACCGCTGTCTCCAATGATGTTACACTTCTTGAAAATTAAGTTTATTGAACACCAACAATATTACAATACTTTTTAACTAACTGTCAACTGTAAAATTATATATTTTCTGACGTTCCAAACTTCACTAGACATTTTTCTAATTTCCTTTTTATTTCCTGGTTTAGGTCAATCTTTAATAACTGAAATCTTCTCTGGATCAGTTTTAATTCTTTCTACTGAAACGATATGTCCTAAATAGTATGCCTTTCTTTGAAATAGTGAACATTTCTTATAATTTAACTTTAAATTGGCATTTCTCAATCTGTCAAATACCTCGCTTAAGTTTTTCAGATGTTCATCAAACGTTTTGGACATAATCATTATATCATCAAGATATACTAGACACGTTTTCCAGGTAAGTCCTCTTAAAACCATCTCCATTAGACGTTCTAACGTACCTGGAGCATTACACAGACCAAATGGTAGGTCTTTTTGTGTAACCTGGTTTAATCTTCTGTAGTCTACACAAAAGCGAGTAGATCCATCTTTCTTAGTTACTAAGACTACTGGTGAACACCAGGGGGACGAAGCTTTTTCGATAATATCAGCATTTATCATGTCGTGTATTATGTTTTCAACTTCTTTTTGTCTAGTAAATGGCAATCTCCGTGGCGCTTGACGAATTGATGTTGCATCTCCGGTATAAATTCTATGTTGAACTAAACTAGTACGCCCTGTAGATTTCTCGGATTCAAAAATGTCGTAGTTTTCATTAATAAATTCGTTAATTTTGTTTAATTCTTTAGTTGTTAAGTGGTCAACATTTTTGATTAGTTGTTTTACTAGGCTAGCGTCAACTGGGTTACTGGAAGCTGTATTCTTTTTCAAATATTTTTCGCACTTGCTTATTTTTTCTATTGGTGTACAGAATGCTATTTGTTGTTCTTTCTTCAATTTAAAAGGCTTTTTAGACAAATTAGCAACCCTTACTGGAATCATCTGATCTACATTAATGAGGCATCTGGCTATCAAAATTCCATCACTAACTAGTTCATCGCTTTCCACAACGCCGAAATGTAGACCTACAGGTTTTTGACTCAGTCTCGCCAGGATGATACTTTCAGAATTTTAGGAATTTCGTTATCCTCGCTCACTATAACTCTTACTTGAGGTACCGATTCTTCCAAATTTAGAACAATTTCTTCATTTTTAATTAACAAAATTTTATTTTGAAGATCTATGATAAATTTGTTCTGCATAATATCCATCCCAAGAACGCATTCGTCTTTAATATCGGCTACAAGGAAAATGTGTTTTATCAAGGTGTTACCAATCTGTATGGTTGCTGTTATCTCTCCATGAATTGGAATAGTGTGGCCTGAAGCTATTTCAAGAACTAAGTTTGTTTTAGTGGGTTGTAGTTTCTCATTCAGAAATCCGGTTCAAATAAAGGATCTGGTTGCACCGGTATCAATAATAAAGGTGCATTTTTGATTCTCAACATAGCCCTTAAGTAATAAATGCTGTTCATTTTTATGTAAAGTGTAAGTGCGAATTTGGGGGCTTCTGGATGTCGATCTAGGCGACCTTCTAGCCTAATTCTTTGAATGTTCTCTCCTTGTTTGGGATCGGCTTCTGCAATTGTTTTGAAAATGTCCTATTCTCCCGCAATTAAAACATCTTCAGTTTTCATTTCGAGGTTTTTGTTGAAGATTTTGCAGTACGTTTAAAATTTGGGATAAAATAGGTTGTTGGTTATCTGCGGTTGTGATTTCTTCATTTTCTTGAAATTTTATTTCTCTTGAAGATCGATCGAGATCTGGAAATGCTTTTTGCCGCTTCATACTCCTGGGCTGAAACTAGTGCTCCATTTAGCGATTTGTGATGTTGTAATCGGAGAGCTTCTTGCATTTCAACATTCTGTAGTCCATCTATGAATGCCTGTATTCCAATTTGTTCCAGAAAATCTTTAGGTGCCTGAGGGTATGCCAAGTGCAATAGTCTTTTAATGTCGGCTTCAAATTCTTGCAGGCTTTCGTTATGTTTTTGATATCGAATTTTTAGCTGACTTTGGAAAACCTGCTGGAAAATCATTTTGTTGTTCTATTTTATTTTCAAAATTGTTTTGTTTTTCGTCTAATTTATCTATTCTACTAATGATTTGACTTATCTCTAACTGAAAACTTTTGTGAATTTGGGATAAACCATCTATGATTTCTACCTCTATTTTTTTACGCCTCTCCTTTTCCTTTTCCTCTTCTTGCCTATGCTTCTCATTTTCCGCTTTCTCTTCTTGTCTACGCTTTTCTTCATCTTCTTTCATTTTTAAAAACCACGCAGGGGGTCCGGACGTATTCATTTCTTTGTCAAACTCAGTGGATCTTGTATTTACCATTAACAACTGCTAAATATTTCTTTATCCCACCGCTGTCTCCAATGATGTTACACTTCTTGAAAATTAAGTTTATTGAACACCAACAATATTACAATACTTTTTAACTAACTGTCAACTGTAAAATTATATATTTTCTGACGTTCCAAACTTCACTAGACATTTTAAGAATTTTCGATGTCATCTTGAATGTTCTCGAACTACTTCTTCTTTTTCGTCAATGGACTTTTACGCAGACAACAGATTCTTATCGCAGGTACATGACAATAGCACACTTGCCATCGCCTGCATTTCATCCATCCTCATACCATTAGGATGTCTATGACGAATAAAATCATTGAATGAGGAGGCTATCGCCTCATATAAAAGCATTTTTATGGAGGATCGAGCCCATGCCTCAACATTTCTAAAATTTAAATTTAGGAAGACATTGCCATTTCCATTTGTAAGTGCTTCATTCATTATAGCTCTGATTCCGTTATAACCATAAACCAAATCGGCAAACCGAGCATACTCAGGCTCATTCTGCAATAACGCTTTGTAGTTTGTACTAAAGCTATGATACACATCATTCATCACTGCAGTTACTTCATCACTGACTGCCTTGAGCTTAATACCCTTGGATATATAAATTGAACTAATCCATACAGCTAACGCTCGAATGTACATGTCATCCGCTTCATCTTTAACCGAACTCACCGAGTAAATATCTGGTGAGTCGTATTGCATAAATTTAAATTTCACCATTTGCAGTGAGAAATCCGACAACTTAATTTCATTATTTGGAGTCAACGTTCCAGGTGAATCCATATATTTTAGGAACCGATGCAAATAATGCGAGTTAGGTAGTGAAGAGACCCAACGAGTCAACTTCGTTCTAGATAGTGCTTCAAGATTGAAGCTTTCAGCTAAATAATTGGTGATAAAGGGACCGTCTCCATATGGGGTGCGACGGTACGTGATGAAATATATCCAGATTTACTTAGTATGATAAAGCCAGAACTCATTTTACGATCGTTGGTCTCAGTTCAGGTCATTGTAAAAGTGGTTGGTAAGGTTACTGCGCATGGTAGAACGCGTCGTGAGAATGAGAAATACACATTTGTGTTGTGTAATGAAAATGAGATCGAAAATTTGGTGACAACGGTGGGATAAAGAAATATTTAGCAGTTGTATTTTGAATTTGGAACGTTGAAGTATATAGTTTTCAGTTAGTTAAAAAGTATTGTAATATTGTTAGTGTTGAATAAAGTTAATTTTCAAGAACTGTAACATTTGTAACAGCGGTGGGATGGTCGAAAGACATAATAGAACTGTTTGTCAATACCTTTCCTGTTAGTCTATAGAAGTTCCGAACATGAAGCAACTGGTTATTCTCCATCAATGATGATCACCGGAAGAGAAATGAAGCTTCCTCAAGATCTTATTTTCGGAAGATTGCCTCCCTGCTAAGAAGAACGTTCATCCCCGACCTACATTGAAAATTTGAAAGAAAAATTAGAAAAAGTCTAAGAATTTGCACGTAAAAGTTTGAAGCTTCAAAGTGATAAAGCCAAGGCCAGGCTCGACATGCATGCTACTGGTACAACTTTCGCAAGAGGTGAAGGTGGAGGGTGGAGACCTGCATGTTTGCAATAATTTCGAATGCTTCGCCCTGTAAAGATCTATTTAAATAATGAAACCGCTGTACATTACTAATTGAACTATTGTTATTTATCAAACTGTTAAATGAATCTCTAAATTGTAGCCAATCACCAGATTCGCCTGAAAATATTGGCAAATTGATGGCTGGCAACTTTACTTCTGAAAAATTGAATTTATTATTATTTGAATTCGCAATGGAATTTACATTGTCTGTGCTACTTTCCTTAATCATGGCTTGCGCTTGTGCAATTATCGAATAAAAATCATTTTCAAAGGTTTCGCGTGTTTTATATTCGTTTTGCAAGTCCTCTTTCTCTACCAAGCATTTAATCTCTATCTGCATAACTGAATATTCAGCTAGTAGACTTTCAATGTGCCCAATTCTGTTTTTAAGTCCCTGTCGTCAAATGAATCAATTTGAGACATGCATTTATTTACATATGTCTGAATTAAAAACAAATAAGCAAATATTAATAAATCAACAACTGCTTTGTAAGAATGCAAATAAAACTTGACTATTTATGTATTGAATATGCCTGTTTGTAATAATATTTAATAATAGTATAATATATCCTAAAATAATTCGAAAAATAAATAATTGACTATTTGTATTAAATATGTCTACGTAATATTTAATATGATAGTAGAATATATACCGTAAAATCGTAAAATAATATGAATAGAAAGAATGCAAATTTTTAATTTTGGTATAGGAAAGAAAGGTAGTAGGGAATATAGCTCTTATTGAATAAGTAATACGTTACAGTTTTGCTGCCAATATGATTGAGTGTATCGCCTTAAGTGTTCTAGTCGCCAGAAGCCCAGATGAAGTTGTTGTCGTCCAGATGAATATCGATACAGCGCACCGCTCTTGAATGCTTAACCTTGAATTGGCTGATTGGCTGGAGCTGGTTCTGTGTATGAGTTTAAATGCCCCTGTTTTCAACGGCGTTTTCGGCTTGGCGTCACTTCACAATCACTATGTATTATTTATGAATTAATTAAGTGTGGACATGTGTATTATTTGTATCGAAGGACCAAATCTGTAGCTTACGCTTGAAGTGTTTTGTATTTGCTGAATTAACACGTTAAGCCCCAAAGCTTAAACGCGCACCTTTCGTCTCGGACCAAAGGATTTTTTTTTACTTCTGACATCAAAGTTATATTAGTTTTTGTGTGTGCATGATAATTTGACGTTCTGACAATTAAAACAAGGGAAAAACAGTGTGGTCATTTTTGGTACACACGGTCTGGGGATCAAATTTTTTGTTCTTGGTTTTACTCCAGACCATGAGCACCAGGTTGTCCCACACAGTTTGTACTTTTTCTGGTATATTAGGGGTATGTTTATGTTGTGCGAGATGTTGTGAGAAGGTGGAAGTGTTTACTTCACTTTACACTATTGTCACAACCCTCCCTCCCAATTTTTTCCGACCCTATTGTTAACTTCATAACCATCCATATCTATCATACCTCACTATCTCATCATTTTTACACTCTTCACGTTTACATCATATTCCTGTCCATTCTTTTTTCTTTTGCTAGTTCTCTGTCATTTCATATATCTACCATCCACTCATTAGTTCTAAACTCAGTAACCATTTAAACATAACCCAACAATTTATCAAAATTCACTATTTCCCACTTCACCAAAACCCTTAATCAACCATTGCTTCCCTCTCTTAGTCAACAACTTAGTACAGCACACTCATAAATAAAATTTCAGGCTTTTATGTACCGAATTTAATACAACCAAAATATATTTTGTTCAGGGTGCTAGATGCTTTAAGCATGAAGGACCTCTATTATCTCAAATTTTTTGATTAACTCATTTATTTTCCTTTAACCCCCTCTTCTTTATTCTTTAGTCATTTCCTTTACTTTTATTCTTATCAAGTCTCTGAGGAGCTCAGCCTTTTCAATTTTAAATTAATTCCATATGTTATAACTTTAATTCCTTCAGCCGGAAGATTTTTAATCCCTTTTCTCAATTTATTGGACTCACTTATATTAACCTTTTTTTTCTATTCAATTTTACCTTGTCTTAGATGTGAGCAACATAAAAGGACAATTCCATATATCTAAGCTAATTTGTCACAAATTACACTTTTTAAACCACACTCCATACGACAAAGGGTAATATAAGCTGCCTAATGCATACGTCATTCTCTTAAACATGACCTTTAACAACATCAGTAATTTTACATCTTTTATATCCAATATTAAATAATTAAAAATTTTTAAATCCCAACACCTGGATTGCTGTTATCATTTTTAACATCATCAAAGGTTTGAATCTTTTGGCTGTAGTAATGCTATGTTTAACTAATATTGTTTCATGGTACATTAACATTTTGTTTTCGACACCGTTCATGACGAGAGGCTAATTGCCACCTTGCATTCCATCTTCTCATTGGGCGACTGGATGACATTTTTGACATCAGTTAGTGAGGTTAGGTAATCAGTATGTTCCATCTTTTTATTCGACGATTTTGTCACGTGACCTATTGAAGTTATGTTTAAATTCTAAATTGTTTAGGAAAAAAATATATGAAAAATGATATTTTCTTGAGTTATAGAAATAGCAGGTCGCCGGTTAGATTACATCAATCGGGCTTTAGTGTTGAATAAATATTATACTGATGAGATTTTTCCACGTTGTTTAATAAGCAATCGCTCCGATCAAGCTGCATTGTCTCTATTTTTTAACATATTTAAAGATTTCGACACCGTTCATGACGAGAGGCTAATTGCCACCTTGCATTCCATCTTCTCATTGGGCGACTGGATGACATTTTTGACATCAGTTAGTGAGGTTAGGTAATCAGTATGTTCCATCTTTTTATTCGACGATTTTGTCACGTGACCTATTGAAGTTATGTTTAAATTCTAAATTGTTTAGGAAAAAAATATATGAAAAATGATATTTTCTTGAGTTATAGAAATAGCAGGTCGCCGGTTAGATTACATCAATCGGGCTTTAGTGTTGAATAAATATTATACTGATGAGATTTTTCCACGTTGTTTAATAAGCAATCGCTCCGATCAAGCTGCATTGTCTCTATTTTTTAACATATTTAAAGAGATGTGTCTTATAAAGAGAGAAGCTGTGTTACTTATTTTTTTTAATGCATTTGATTGCCCAATACAAGGGCCATCTACATCAACAGCTACCTCAATTGGTAAGAGATTGTTTTATTAGAAAGATGAGTTATTTTATATGTTTTACATGCTGTTTTCCACTACAATCTATAATGAATCAATTGGTACCAACCAAAGTACTCATGTACTACCAAAAATTATTTGTAGAAGGATAAAGACGAAACTGTTTATTTTGATTACAGTTTTGATCCAGTTGAACTCTACCAGCCGCTTGATTGAAGTAGAGAAAATTGCAGAAACAGGTACAAATATTTTATTTTAATGCACTATTTTAAAATTTCTTTAACTTTGTCTAAAGACATTTGATGATGTTAACAAAAAATTCTTATCTTACAGGAACAAGTTGACAAACTCTAGCTAAAACTAAAAAGGTTTGTTTTCTCAAATGTAAATGAAGTATGAGAAATTTGGGGCAGGAGCCAATTTACAATCCTAGAAGAAAAAAGACAAGAAGTTGTGAAAGGCAATCAATAAGGGCAAAGTGAAATGGGAATATTTTAAAATATTACACTCTTCTGACAGATTTGAGGTCTTTAGGACAATTTGTAGATAGTTTGTGACGATGTATCATTATCATCATCAGTGGCATCACATCTTTCTTCAGAACAATCCTCCATTCACACCTGTGTCTGCCAACTCTTCTCCAGGTTATAATTCCAATAGAATATAAATTATCCTCTAGGTTGTCTCGATACCTAAATCTGGGTCTTCCTCTGGCTCATTGTCATATCAGCCCTCTTTTGTCAAAAACCTTTCTGACTGTTGCACCTACCTTTTGCCTGATGAAATGCTCTATCCATGTAAGTCTTGCTATATTAATGAATTTTATGTCAGGTTCCTCAAAGTTGTAATGTCTGTGTTATAAACCTTGTTATTTGTAGTAGTATCTTTTAAGTGTATTCGTAGGTTTACATTGTAGTATGTTTTAGGTTTGATTTAATTTTTGAAAATGTAATTGATTGTAACATATATGGTATAATGCTTATTAAATTATAAACATTTTTTTTTATTTAACAATATATAAATATATTGATTATAAAATGATACCTTAATTACGAAATATCAATCAAATTCTCTGATGATGAATCTGATCAAAAATATTTTTATTTAAAAATTTTATAATATAAAATTTGCAGCAATACATTTCTTCATGTTCTCTAAGGGTTTTAAAAACTTTTGGGCCAGGTTATAATATATTTTTATTTTGTTGTTATTTTTGTAGTTAATTGTACATGATTTATGTGTTTGTATTTAACAATATATAAACATTTGTATTTTAAAATGTTATAACACAGTTTGCAACAATATGATATCTTCGTATTCTCTAAGGATTTTAAATACTTCCTTTTTTCACCTCACAATCTACACTGCTGTTGTAATAATCATTACAGCCTGTTTTTGATTATTCATTACTTTTTACGTAAATATCAACCTTTTGTCTCAATGTAATAGAGTAAGTAGTTGTCAAGTTATGTATTTGTGTTAGAGGATATGTTTAAAATACATAATCTTATTTTATTGCTATATTCCATTTTCCACGAGTCATAACTATGTCACTAATAAAGTTATACATTTAGTAGATTTAGTAAATTTCATTTCAAATGATTTTTTCATATTAATTTTTTTATTCATAAAAAATCATAACTTCTTATTATACTAAAACAATTTTCCGTGGTAAGTTTTCGGATCTCGAGCTTGTTAATAAAATGATTGGCTACAAAAGATAATACCATTGAAAAAATATTTATTTAGACTACTGTAACAATAAATCAATTTGATACATTGTCAAAGTCGCCTTCTTTCATTTCAATACATTTTTGAATTATATCAGAAAAAATTTCTCCTAACCTTTAGAAATATGTTTGGTTGATTTCTAATAAAATTTGCAGTATTCTCTTTTTCTTTTGTGCCATAATTCTAGTCAGTGATTAATTTATTGAACATACAAAAGGGTCTTCATATGTCCCCAAAAATAAAAATCTACGGGATTAAAGACATTCATGTGAAATAAGCAAAACAATAAGATTATGTATTTGTGTATATTTGTAATTAAACACTCTTTATCTCGTTAATGTAGAATATTTTATTTAAGTGTTTTAGGTTAAACCTTATATATATTATAAAATGATGAAATAAATAAATTATGTTTATATTATATTTATTTATTACATGTTAACATTATATAAATAAATTGATTGTAAATTTATATCACTAAATTACATAATATTATAAACCTATATATCACTATATAGGTATTATAAAATTCATGTTAGCAACATGGCTTTTCTAAAGGTAAGTCTACATGCACAAACATAATACTGTATACTAATTTTATTACTAATTCAATTGAACATAAGGGTCTATGGTTGATGCTATCTACACAGACTTCTCTAAAGTCTTCAACAGAGTTAACCATGATCTGCTTATTGCTAAATTACAAGGCTATGGATATGAAGGTAAAATACTTGAGTGGATAAGTAGTTATGTGTCTGGTAAGTGTCAGTATGTAAAATATGGAAATTGTTTATCTCAGCGACTATCTGTGACCTCAGGGGTCTCATTATTGGACTTCTCTTATTTATTATATTTGTTAAAGATAAAAATACAGTACAGTTAGTACACAGTAAAGTCGTCAACTACTTTATTGATTTATTCGAATACGTTTCGCTTTTACTTTTAAAAGCATCATCAGTTCACTTCAAATAAAAAAGATTTTAGAATATAAGTAAACAAACCAACAGGGTTCATACTTACAAAAACAATTTGCAGGGTTTTTGGATGTTATAAAAACTCTACGATAATTTAACATTAAAGATTGACAACTAAACGAGAGAAACGAAACAAAAAAATAAAAGAAAAACTGTAAGAACACTAGTTCATTTGATTTTAACCGATGGCTTCATTTGAATGTTGGTTTAAGCTCTTTCGAGGGTCAAACCACACTAATCTTTTCTATTGTTTTCTATCAGCTCTAGGATGTCATCATTTTCACATGTGGCTTATTGTCGTACATGTGTTTCTCTGGAATGTAGCAAGCCGGTACGATTCTTGAGGGAATTAGCGGGCGGAACGGGGACATACCTTTTTTAAAAAATGATTCATTTATTCCTTTTCTTTAAAAAACAACCAAACAAAAAAATGGAAAGAAGAATGGGAATGAAGTTACTGTCTTATAACGGGTTTTTTTATTTGTTTTGTATGATGAGAGAGTGATATATCTGGCTCAAGTTGTCGATGTTGGTTCTCTTATTTAGGGACGATGGATGTTTTAGAATTTGACACATTTCAAGGATGGATCGCTTATGATAATTTTTTTGTTTGCACAGTATTTTGGTATTCGTGAAGTCGATACTGTGTTTGGTTGAAATGGCATGCTGTGCAAGGGCACAAGATGGTTTAGAAATCCTAATGTCGCTTTTGTGGGACGTTAGTCGACCTTGAAGCGAGCGGCTGGTCTGGCCAATGTAGCAGGAGTTGCACTCTGCACAGGGTACTTGATAGACGACATTAGTTTGTTCTAGAGGGGCCAATGGAGTTTTTGTCTTAGAAAATAACTTACCTAAGGTTCTGGTATTTTTTAAGGCTATTTTGACGGGTAAGTTTTTGAAAAGTTTGTTAAGCTTGTTAGTGATTTGTGGGAAGTACGGGAGCGAAGCATATTTTGTGGTTTGTTCAGGAGTGAGGGGGGACTTATTCATCTGTATTTTGTTAGATATGGACGCTAATGTTAGCCCGTTGGGTGTTTCCGTAATGGACTGTCCATAGCTTTTGGAATATAGAAATTTATTGATGAAGGATGCTGGATAGGAGTTATCTATGAGAATGTACTTCAGTAGATTGAGAGATTCCTCTTTGTAAAGCGGGTGTGTCAACATGTGTACTCTAGGCTGAGGGCTTGTACCAGGTTAGGCTACGGTTACTATGCATGCGAATTCGTACGAAATTTTGTTCTTACGTGTTCTGACGAACTCGTCGTCAGAGCAAGGTGGTTACACTGTGGACGCATTTTGATCGTCAGTACGTTTCTGCCACCCAGCGAAAATGGACGAACTCGATGATCTATATTTTTTGGATAATCCTTTATTAAAGTTATTAATTTTAAATAGTGGAAAATCGGAGCACGTGAGCCAGTTGTTTAGCGGTAGAGACGACAAAGGAGAGTTTCGTATGTTGTTTCGAGAGATATGGGACCAACCAGAGAAGTTTTTCGAGTACTTCAGGATGACACCTGAAACTTTCGACTACATACTAAAGGGGATTGAAAAAAGGATCGAAAAGTTCTCCAATTTTCGCGAATGTATTTCGCCAAAACACAGACTGGCTGTAACTTTAAGGTAAGAAAAAGATGAACTACACTGTATACTATATATTTAGTTCTTTACTTCAATAACAATTTGAAATATTCAATAATAAAATAAAATACAAAAAGTTAAATTAAACGCAGCAAAATTGAACGAACAAATAGCGCTTAGTTTTTAATAATGTTTGTCGTCCGGTGTTACATTAGAAAAGGACGAAGTAAGGTCATCTTGTTGACTATCACTCGTCGATGAATAAGTGGAAAATGTATGAGTTGGATGGTGAATTGGTTGTGGTGTATATTTACCTCCAAATCTTTCCTCCTCTTCGCAAAAAACTTGTTGGAGTTTAGTCCTCACGTACAGTTTTCTGTCATCTGGCACTTTCCTCAAATAAGGTAGTAGGCTCATCAGAAAATGATAGTCCGGATCGTCGTTTCGTGGAGATGAATTTCTTTCTTTGATCATTCTAAGTTTCTCTTCTTCAAAATCCATCAATTTTCTGACGATAGTGGCATTATTTATCTTCGCTACTTTTTTCTTGGGTGCAGAAAATGCTTGTGGTGGCGTTGTTTCATCCACTGTGTTATGAGGTGATACGAGAGTTTTTGTATGTGAATCTGGTTCGTCTTCTGCGGGATCAGGGGGAAAACTAAAAGGTGAATTATGGGTCTCTTCTTCACTATCAGATGTTGGCTGGGTGGGTCTCGGGACATTACCCTGCAGTTGTCTTTTTTGAAATTGGTCCTTTAAAAACTCCATGCTTCTAAAATAGGCCCACTTAGACTCTTTGATGATTCCTCCTTCGTCTCCGCTTCGTTTTTCAGGATACTTGCTCAATTCTTTGCGAAACGTGTCCCGCAAACCTCGCCACTTAGTTTTGGCTGTTTCACCTGAAATTATTGAAATGAGAACCAATTAATCTTGTTTTCATTTGTAACCTACTATTATTTTAGTGTATTGAATTATTGTTTTGTTAAATAATGTTGATTTAGTGTGTAGTAGATTTGTTTCTTATTTCAGATTTCTGTCTACTGGGATGTCTTTTCGAGCACTTAGCTTCTCATACAGAATTTCCCACTGCGGTATTCGAAGCATAGTTTACGACACATGTCAAGCTATATGTGAGTGCTTCTGCGGTACACATATGTCGTTGCCAACTACAGAGGAATGGAAAAACATCGCGAGTGACTTCTACAACAAATGGAATTTTCCCAACTGCATTGGTTGCATAGATGGCAAACATATTCGCATGAAATGCCCAAAAAAAACTGGGTCGACATATTTTAACTACAAGGGCTATTTTTCAATTGTACTGCAAGGAGTAGCCGATGCAAAGTACAAGTCCATTGCTGTTGAAGTTGGGGAATACGGTAGGCAAAGTGACGGGGGAACATTTTCAGATTCAAATATTTATCAACAGTTGGAAGCAAGAACTCTAAACATACCAGAGAATGAAAATATTCCGTCAACTAACATTCCAGCACCCTATGTTCTATTGGCTGATAATGCTTATCCTCTGAAAACCTATTTATTGAAGCCGTATTCAAGACAAGGACTTGGTATTGAAGAACGGATTTTTAACTATAGACTATCAAGAGCTAGACGGTGTGTGGAATGTGCCTTTGGTATTCTGGTATCCAAGTGGAGGTGTTTAAAAACCGAACTGCAAATCGATCCAGATAAAGTAGACATCGTAGTTAAATGCGTTTGTCTTTTGCATAACATAATCGTTGATAAGGAAGGACTGAGTTCCCTTGATATTCCTGCGATGGGACTTAAACCCAAAAACAATGCTCCAGTTTCACGGAGATATAATAACTACGGAAGAAGCGCAAATGATGCTAGAGAATGAAAACTTATTTTGTTAGCCCAGCAGGTGAGGTTCCGTATCAATATGACCTAGTATAATAATCTCCAGCTCTATAAGATTTGTTATTGATGGGTGAAATGTTAACATTATAACTCTACTTGCTTAGGTAATTTACTTGCTTTATGATTATGTGTAAATTAATATATTCGTAACTAATCTATGTGTAATCACAAACAAATTCATAAACTTTGCTTACTGCTGGTGTCGAGTTGTGATGCAACCTTCTCCCAACTTTGCCGACAAACATCTCTGTTGTGGTAATGTTTTTCCCTCATGTTCCACAAACACTTGTTCTCTTGAACACAAGCAATTAATTTTTCAATGTCCATGGTGGACAGTCCGCAGTTCCTAGAACAAAACATCCATGTAAATGTTATTGTTTTTAAACATCCATAGTTGAAAGATTTAACGCAAAAAAGGAATTAACAAATTAAACATCCATGTTTGTTAACATCATAATTCTACTTGATTAGGTGTAATTCGCTAAAAAATTCTTAATAAAAAAAGAAAACTTTACTTACTGCTGGTATGTGTCGCAAAACAGCCGCTATTCGGAATAATTCGTACGAAAATAACAAAGTTGTTTGAACTCTCAAATCGTACTGACGACGACGCACGTATTCTGACGAGGAAATCGCACCCACTGTAAACACTTCCATTGAAAAGCATTTACTTGTTTGTTCAAGCGAATTCGTCAGAAAACCTAAGAACAAAATTTCGTACGAATTCGCATGCATAGTAACCGTAGCCTTAAGTTTATATCTCATTGGGTGTGTCGAATGGTAATTTAAGAAACGGTTGCTAGCCATTTCTTTTCTGTACCAGGTAGTGACTAATCTGTTATCCGGTGTGCGAATGATTCGCATATCTAAAAACGGGATACTGTTATCAACCTCAAATTCACATGTGAATTGTAGGTGAGGATCAAAGCAGTTAAAAACTGATAAGGTGTCAACCGCCTTATCCGAGGGTGTTGCTAAAATCAGATCGTCGACATACCGTTTTACAAAGGGAACCTGGAAATCTAACTTCTTGATACTCTCATTAATAAGGTCATCTAGTACAAAGTTGACTAGAATAGGTGGATCCCATAGGAGTTCCAAAAATTTGCCGATAATATTTGTCATTGAAATTTTTGCTTTATATATATATATATATATATATATATATATATATATATATATATATATATATATATATATATATATATATATATATATATATATATATTGTATATATATTGTATATCCTCCTCTGGATCATTAGAAATATATAATTCCTTAGAATCATTTTTTAGAGTCTGTCTGATATTTACTACCTCAGAGGTAACAGGTTTTTTAAAAGGGTTTACATTTGTTTTTCTTTTTTTTTGTGTTGAGAAAAATCTACTTTGCTTTATAATTTTTTTATTGGCAGGTTCTCTAGAATTAACAGTATCATGGGTAAACGTTTTAGAAGCAGTAGATGGCAACTCGAGTAACTTCTTAATAGTATCCAAGTGACTTTTAATTTGTAATATTACTTCATCTAGATTTTTATGGTCTACATTTTGTAATTTATCTATTGTATTTACAATATTTGCAGAAAAATTCTGTCTTAAAATGTCAGATTTATTTAAATATTGGATACTTTAAAATTTACAATTATTGAAGTGATGCTGATGCTTTTCCTCCTGTCTTTCAAATTTATTTAAATCATAGTTTAATGATATGTAATGAATATGCTTACATATTATGGTGTTACCAATACAAAAGTCATTACATGTGCATGAATATGTGTGACAACATAAGTCACATTCTTTGCGTTTTAAAACACAACAACTTTGCTCAAATAATTTTTATACAATAAATATTATCTATATACCAAATATTGCGATTTTCTAAATCAACACTTACTGAAAAATTACTTGTAACAGCAATTTTATGTCTTAAAATAATTTGTTTAATATGAATTGAGTTTTTCCCTTTTATTTACTTTATATGTCTTTCAATGCACTTATCCCTAACAAATTTCATTAAACAATGTAGACTCTTATCTAACCTTTTAACCTTTTTGCCACCTAAATAAAAATATTTTATTACTTTATGCATAGATTCTATGCGCATATTTGTATTAATGCCACAACCCTCCCTAAAGCAATAAGCCCACTTTTCATATATTAAACTATAATTATTTTTAAAGTAAATACCAAATTCTTGAGTATCAGTATCTAAAAACAACTGGGAAACTGTATTATTAAGAACATTATGGAACTCATTTATATTCGTATTTTGTTAAACAACCTTAATTACCTTATATACCTCAGATCTTTTAAGCTTATCCCTTATTTTTGAGAGATTTTGCTGCCAAGCTCTATCAACATGCCATGAACAAAATAATTGGTAAATTGCTGGTCCCGTGACAGTACACCATGCATTATAAAAAGTTGAAACAATGTCACTCATAAAAGTTTTTGAATGTAAAACTCCAATATTTAACTTTACTAAATTGAAAAAAATTTCATAAATGTATGTGTCTTTTCTGTTGCTAAACAAAAAAGCCACTGGTATACCTTCACCAAACTCGTCCACAACCATTAGAGTAGTTAACTCAAAGTCGTAATTGTTTAACCCATGAGTCCCGTCTATAGCAATTATATTACATCCAAATTTTTTTAACATATTTTTCTGAAACACAGTCATTATAACAATACAAAAATCCACATTATTCAGCTTATAGACAATATCTGTCTCCACCTGTGCTTTGTAAAATAATATAGGATTATTTTCATCCTCCTTACACATTTTTACCCATAGGTCCACAGAAACTGCATCATTTTCATGTTTAACCCCTTCCGAAATGTTAAAATGATATGAACTTTTAATGTTTCGTATATCCTTTTTTGTTATTAGATCTTCACGATTTATATCCTCTTCAATGTTTTGTCTATATTAATCTAAGATCCTAAAATAATAAATACATAAAATTTTTGACTGTAAAATCCCAAAAAAACTTAGTTATAAAATGTGTAAAAATAAAATTTACCTTGAGGGTGGAATTCCCAGTGTTAGTTTTGAAGCTACTAATGATCTGTCCATCTTTGGAAGTCTTAAGTGCTATAATTCAAAATCATGGCCATAATGACTTTTCACCCAAGTTGTTACAATTTCTTCTGCTTTAACAACTTTAATCAAGCTAATGCAATATCTTCCCAATTTACATGTCCCTTGACTTTTTGGTAGTCTTATACCAGAGCTTTTTGTTCTTAGTTTTCCTAATAAAACAGAATGCCTAATTAAAAGCAAAGAATGATTTGAATATGAGTAAGTACCTACCAGATCTATTGCATGAATAGATAATTACTGGTTTACCCTTGAATTTATATTTTCTTGAAATTATATAATTTGATTTGGTTGTCTTTTCAATTAAACTTTTCCAAGCATAAAATTCTAAAACAAAAATAATAATTAAAATGTAATAAAAAAAGAGCATGGCACTTGGTGAGTGCCGACAGAAGTGAATACTTCTTATAGCATGTTATTACTTATGTAGGTTAATAAAACTGTATGTCTGCCTATTTTGCTTCTGCTTTTATAATAAACACTTCTTCTTCTCGTAGCACTACAACCCGCGGTGGGTTTTGGCTGACTGAACAACTTGCTTCCATCTTGAATGGTCATCCATAATAGTTGGGTCATTGGGTAGCCCCATTGTTCTTAGATCTGACATAATTTAACCACTAAACATTTAAAATCTTTTATATAAGTGTATGTATGTGTATTATGTATATAACATACCGTATACTGTAATATACTACATGTGTCACACTAAATAGGATTTCGAGATCGTCTAAAACATCATACCAAGCTCTAAGAAGTATTCACTTCAATAATAACTAATGGAATGGAGCATACAATATGTTATAAGATTGTGTTTTATGTAAAATTGTTAAATTTTAAACTTATACTTGCCACCAATATTTAAAAAATTTCTTTATCTCAATTTAAATTGGAAATTTGTGGTAATCTGATAAATATGACTTCTTAGACCAATATTATGTTGAAATGAACTATTGCATAGTTTTTCCAAGCATTTATAATTCCACTTTGATTTGTCACATCCGACGATTTTGGGTTCTTGATGATGAACTTTTCTGATGTGCTTGTTTATGTTGAATATTGTTGAATAAGGTTTGTTACAAATGCAACACAATACAAACAATTTTTAATACAATTTAAAAAACACAAAATAAACCAAAATGAAGTGTTGAGTAAATATTTTTAACGCGAGGTTCACAACAACAATACACAAAACACAAAAATGTTGAATACCTAACCTCAATAACTGGTGTCGGTGTTGGTGTCAAAATGTCATCCAGTCGTCCAATCAGAAGATGGAATGCAAGGTGGCAATTAGCCTCTCGTCCGTTCATGGGTATCTTGTCAATCAGTTACCAGCTGAAGTCCGTTTGAAGAGGTTTACTCTCCGGACACTGGAACTCACTTAAAGCATGGGTGTATGTTACCTGAAGTAAAATTTAATTAAAATATTAAACATCAAATAATATTAACAACATCATGTACAATCTTTGGTAACATAATATATTTTAAAGGGGTTTTACCCAAATATTTTGGTGGCTCAGGCATGGTAACCTGTAAGTATAACCATTTTGCTTTTTTAACCTTAGTCAAAATTTTAAACCACGTTTGCTTTAATTAAATGGTTTATACTTATTTTATGTATTTTTAACCTCATGATGGAACTGTTGTTCCGAAAACGTTCGTGTTTTTAATGTAGCCCTTTTAAGGGTTTTTATAAAATATACCTATTTACAAAGATTAACCTCTTTTTTTTCTTTATAAAAAGGTATATAAAAACCCCTTTTTTATAAAGGATTTTATTAAAATTTTTTTAATATATGGTATATAGCCAACTATAGGAACTTAGTTTCCTTGTGGATATTACTCATTAGTTGAATAGAGAAGTTTCATATTGTTGATAATATGTTTTTCAGTCAAATAGAGTCAAAGTATAGAATAAAACTGGTAAATCAGTAAAAGAAAAAATGAAATCCGTTAATAAATGACGGAGATATAGAATACTAAAGTTGAGAATTTCCGCGCGAAATGATTATCGCTTCGACTTTGGTTCTGACGTCACGTCTCCGTATTGGAGCGGCAGAGTGCAGAGTCCCGAACGGTCCATTTATTCTGCATTGAACCAGCAAGTGTTATACGTGTAGTAGCGTTCAAATTTTATTTTATCGTAATGGAAGAAGGATTTGTAAAAAGTCAAAGTGATAATTTGCCAAAAATTGATATTTATACAGTGATGGATTTTTTTTTCTTCCAATCCATCTTGTATAAGTGCTGAAATAAAAGGAGTAAAACTTTCTAAGTAAGTACCTATTTACTTTCGCTTAATATTATAGTCGTCTACATACTACTTAACTACTAATATAGAAATTCTTTGGCTGATAAAGCAAAGATATAATAATGCAAACATTATTCTTTTACCAAATGTTTTTACCGACCAATCAATAATTCTTTACTTGCATATTAATTTTATAAGAACACTTACTATGTTTTCATGAAAAGTTCAGTAGTGACTTGTAGTTATTATAATATCATTAATATATCATTATGATGGTCGTCCATAAGTAAAGTTGATTAAAACAATATTAATCTAAGTATTGGTAATTTTTCAGAGCCTGCAGAGAATCCTATCGAGATGAGGCTCTCGGATATGTCCAGGTGAACCGTGAAGGCAATAAATGTACTGTAAAATGCAGAATTTCACCTGAACACAAAGTAAAAAGTAAACCTTATTACTGTACATGGGGTTGTGACGAAAGTGAGGAAAAGGTTGAAAGTGTTGTTTGTCATGACTGTGCTGCTAATCAAGGTGGATGTAAACATACAGTAGCTTTTTTAATGCGGCTTTTTAAAATTTGTGAGGCACCTGCAACTACTTCAGTAAAGTGCTACTGGATGAAACTAGCGCTTTCTAATGATGGAAGTAACATTAAATTTATTAAAGCCAAAGATTTTAACAAAGACTGCGCAACAATTTCGGAAATAACAGAAGATAATGAATTTTGTAATACTTTTATTAGCGAATGCAAGAAACGAAATGCGAACAACATACAAATAATGACATATTTTAAGGATGTAAACTTGGAGATGAAAGCTTCACTACACTACCTGATTTGTAAATACAAGAGTAGTAAGGTTCAGTTTAGTTTAAATGATTTTATAACATTTTGCAAACAGAATATTACTGAAAAGCAATGTAACTTGATTGAAAAGGCAACAAGCAACCAATCCGATTCTCCACTATGGTTCGAGCTGAGGTACGGCAGAATAACGGCTTCTATTGCTCATGAAGCGTCAAAATGTAAAACTTCGGATGGGGTACTCGTAGAAAAAATTTTAGGAGCATATCAGTTTAAAGAGCCGATAGCAATGCAAAGAAGTACTTAATAAATTTTTATTTAGTATATTGGTGTACTAGTATATTGGCTACTATTGCGGTAGCGGGTAAGTACTCCTCCACAATCCCAGTGGAGGATAGACTTACTTCAGGGATGCGACCCTGCCCTACGCGAGCCTTGATTGTCTCTCAACTCCTATGGAGAGAAATCATGTCCTAAACCCATTCCTACCCAATACCTACTATCCTACCAATTTCCCAAACCAACTCACCAACCCGCCTGGCAAGCGTGGTGTTTAAATGCCAAAACCCCTCAGCATGAATAGACATTCAAGAAAAGGGCCCTCAGTCCCCGGCAGCTCGCTAGTTCCCAAACAAGGTAGCGGTAGGATTCACGGACAGCGGGCAGAGGGTGCAAAGAATCTCCGGGATGTAAGAGGCTACCAAGAACGACGAACGCTGCACATAATTACGTATAATGTAAGAACCTTATCCAAAGATGAAAAAATGACGGAACTGGAGGAAGAACTCAGACATGTGAAATGGGATATTATAGGAATTAGCGAAGTCAAAAGAAGAGGTGAAGATCAGGTCAAACTAAAATCAGGCAACATATTCCACTATAATGGGGAAACAGAATCGACAACTGGAGGAGTAGGTTTATTAGTACACAAAAAATTACAGAAAATGATACAGAGCATTGGCTGCATTTCCCCAAGAGTTATGTATATAAATCTAAGACTAAATAAGAGATACAATCTGAAAATAATCCAGGTATACGCCCCCACCAGCGATTACGAAGATGAGATTGTTGAAGCCTTCTATGAGGAAATCGAAAGAGCAGGAACCGGCCCATTACAATCTGATAATGGGAGATTTTAACGGGAAACTCGGAAGGAAAAAGGACGAACAAGAAGTAGCAATCGGAGATTTTGGAATCGGAGTAAGAAACGAAAGAGGCGAAATACTTACCAACTTTCTACTGCAACACAAACTGTATGCAATGAACACCTTTTTTAAGAAGAAACAGAGTAGAAAATGGACGTGGGTTAGTCCAGATGGAAGAACTAAGAGCGAATATGATTATATAATAACAGACAAAAAGCAAATTATTCAAGATGTCACTGTACTTAATAAACTATCAGTAGGAAGCGACCACAGACCAGTAAGAGCTAGAATAACGATAAACCTACAAAAAGAAAGAGCAAAGATGATAAACAGTGGCAAACGCATAGTTTGGAATTCACCAAATCAGCCAGAAGCGTACATAAAAAATATAGCAGAAACTTTACAGAGTAATAATCCCAAACCTCTAAGTATCGACGATCATAATAAATTAATTACAGACTCGGTTAGAAACGCACAACTCAAATTTTGCAAGAAAAATTACACCAAAAGTGAAAAGATTAGCAAAGACGCAAAAGCTCTCATGGAAATACGACGAAACCTAAGCGAGAAAGAAAAGGGAAACAAAGAAGAATATAGAAAACTAAATAAAAGAATTTCAGTGGATATTAGAAGAGATATAAGAAGATATAATACTAATGTAATTACTCAAACAGTAGAAAAGAACAAAGGTTTAAAGATAATGAAAAGAGAACTCACACAAAGTAAAAAAGAAATATACAAGCTAGAAGATAAAGACGGAAAGGCAACAACAGATAAACAAAACATTCTGAAAATAACTAGAGAGTTTTATAAAGACCTCTATACTGTTGCCGAGAGGGGGCGTTTGGGCCTGTAGGACCCATCGCCGGCTCTGCGGACTTCTTCCTGTCCTCGGAATTAGACCGGGTGTTGACCATCTTTGCTTGTCACTGATAAAATGGTTTAATACTTCTACTGGTATAAAATATCGGTTACCGTGACAAGTATCTGTTATAGGTAACAGTTCCAAGGAGCAGTTACAAAATAACAGATCAAAAAATAGAAAACAGAACAGGTAAAATAGTCTAAGTATTCCTTGACTTACGGAAGGAATAGCTTAGTAAACAAGAAAAATAAAATGGTATAAAAGTACAATGCAAAGAAAATGTTTCTAAGTGTTTCTTGACTTACGGAAGAAACAACTTAGAATGAAAAGTAAAATACACAAGATAAAAGAATAGAAAAATGCAGAAATATTCCTAAGTGTTTCTTGTCTTACGGAAGAAACAACTTAGGACAGAAATACAGATAAATGAAATATGTAAATATGAAACAAGGTATGGAAATATTTCTAAGTGTTTCTTGACTTACGGAAGAAACAACTTAGAGTGAAAATAAACAAGAGAATCAAATATGGAAAAATAAGAATACAAATACTTATAAGTGTTTCTTGACTTACGGAAGAAACGACTTACAAATACGAAAAATCAAATACAGAAAAGATGTGGAAATATTGCTAAGTGTTTCTTGACTTACGGAAGAAACAACTTAGCATAAAATAGAAAATGAAAGAGACAAATGTATTAAGTATTTTCTTAACTTAAGGAAGAAAATATCTTAAATAAAATATCGGAAATAATAATGCAACAATGATTATGAAAATATTTCTAAGTGTTCTTTTGACTTACCGGAAAAGAATGGCTTAGACGCACAATTAAAATAACAAGTCAAATATTCAGAGAAATATTTCTAAGAGTTCTTTGACTTACCGGAAAGAACTACTTAGACAAAGTACAAATCAAAATATAAAATAGAAAAAGCAAGATAAATATTTCTAAGTGTTCTTAACTTACGGAAGAACAACTTAGACACAAAATACAAGAAAAATAAACAATCAAAATAATCAAATAAAATATCAAACAATCAATACATGAACAAATATAGATCAATGTATTATTCTAACCTGAAAAGGTCTGAATATACAATAATGCTAAAATAAAAAGGTATACAGAAAATCAGAAATAAAACAATAACTTAGTTGGAACAATAATAGCACCGACTAGGTCTACAGTAGAAGAGGCAAGCTCAACTGACCGATGAGAGAAATTCTACCTGCTTTTATGTAAAACAAATCCTTTGTTTTACGTAGCGAAAGTGGAATTTCCCTGCATCGAATCAATTAGAAATTTGGATTTGGCCAACCTTGGAATTCCCAAGTATTTTAACCGATATCCAAATTCCTTGATGCGTCGGGGATATCCCCCCTCCTCTGAAAGACCTAACGGTGCTAAAAAAATTTATTAATAAAAAAAAATCAAACAATACAATAATACAAAAAGTCCTTAACCTAAAAAAAAGAAATACAATACAAAGAAATACAAAGAAATACAATTCAAACTTACGCTAGCGACTAAGATATGTTACACTTAACTATTATAATATCCAGATGGCCCAGGTGGTCCCGGTGGTCCAGGTGTTTCGGCCAGGCTACTTAATTCACCCGGCTGGGGCCTTACGACGTTTCAGAACACGTAGAGTTACTCGATTCACCCTGGTGTCTGTAACGTTTCGTAACAGGGCCCCGTTATCCTCAGCTGTTCTGGCAGGGCTACTTAATTCACCCTGAGGAAGGTCTTACGACGTCGTGAAGATATAAGGTTACTCAGTTCACCTTGATATCTACACGTGTCGTAATAAACCTTAATCCTGCTCTGGAGGTTCGTCCCTAGGTGGAGGAGCAGCGCGGATGTCATCTACATGGATGGTCCTATTCACGTCCCGGTCGCGGTGTATCTCATAGGTATGATCGCCTAGCACCTTCAGGATCGTGTGTGGTCCCGTCCATGTCGGTCCGAAGTTCCCTCGGACGTGGTTCCTCACCATGACCTGCTCTCCTTCGATGAACCTCCTGGCGGGTGGAGCGTTAGGGTTGTCAGGAAACATGTTCCTCGCATATACAGTGGCCTTTTGAACCGCTCTGGTAACCCTTTCGTCTCGTCTGGCTGCGGTGTTTGCCAGACGATGCTCACGCTGTGTTTCTTCTGCGCGCCGTGGCAGATAGCCTAGCAGAAGTTCAGCGGGTGTTTCCTGGGTGGCCTCGTTCCTCCGTGTCCTTAGGCTGAACATGATGTCAGCCAGGTAGGATTCCCATTTCGGATCATTTGCAGTTTTGCATCGGGCGCGGAGTCCCTTTTTGAGCTCCTGAGCTCGGCGTTCAACCGGGTTGGCCCTCTGGTGGAAGATAGGGCTAAATTCGGCTTTGATGTTGTGCCGTCTCAAGAATCTCTCCCATGCATCTGTCCGAAATTGGGCTGCGTTGTCCGTGATGAGGGTGGTAGGTTTCCCCCAGCGGCCGCAGATTTCCTCCTGGAGTAACTGGATGATGTCCCGGCTTTTTGTAGATTGGACGCATCGATATTCCACCCAGTTGCTCAAGCAATCTGTCGCCAAGAGGATGTAGCGGTTGCGTGTTCCTCTGGCTGGTGGATATGGTCCCAAAATGTCGAAGGACACTCTCTCCCAGGGGTTGGCGGGTTCCCTGGGCATCACAGGAGCTGCTGGTTGTCGTGGAGCAGCTTTGGTCCTCAAGCAGGTCAGGCAGGACTTGACGTAGGCGCGAACATCCTTTGATAATGTGGGCCAGTAATAGATATTTTTAATGGCCCGGATGGTCTCGTCTTGTCCTGGGTGGTTGGCCTCCTCTGAGTCGTGATAGACCTTCATCACGTCCTTCCGGAGGGATGGGGGTACTATCAGCGTCCTGTGGTCTGGTCCAGCGTTGTAGTAAGCGGCGTTATCGACTAGTGTGAATTATATAGTAGACCGGGTGTTGACCATCTTTGCTTGTCACTGATAAAATGGTTTAATACTTCTACTGGTATAAAATATCGGTTACCGTGACAAGTATCTGTTATAGGTAACAGTTCCAAGGAGCAGTTACAAAATAACAGATCAAAAAATAGAAAACAAAACAGGTAAAATAGTCTAAGTATTCCTTGACTTACGGAAGGAATAGCTTAGTAAACAAGAAAAATAAAATGGTATAAAAGTACAATGCAAAGAAAATGTTTCTAAGTGTTTCTTGACTTACGGAAGAAACAACTTAGAATGAAAAGTAAAATACACAAGATAAAAGAATAGAAAAATGCAGAAATATTCCTAAGTGTTTCTTGTCTTACGGAAGAAACAACTTAGGACAGAAATACAGATAAATGAAATATGTAAATATGAAACAAGGTATGGAAATATTTCTAAGTGTTTCTTGACTTACGGAAGAAACAACTTAGAGTGAAAATAAACAAGAGAATCAAATATGGAAAAATAAGAATACAAATACTTATAAGTGTTTCTTGACTTACGGAAGAAACGACTTACAAATACGAAAAATCAAATACAGAAAAGATGTGGAAATATTGCTAAGTGTTTCTTGACTTACGGAAGAAACAACTTAGCATAAAATAGAAAATGAAAGAGACAAATGTATTAAGTATTTTCTTAACTTAAGGAAGAAAATATCTTAAATAAAATATCGGAAATAATAATGCAACAATGATTATGAAAATATTTCTAAGTGTTCTTTTGACTTACCGGAAAAGAATGGCTTAGACGCACAATTAAAATAACAAGTCAAATATTCAGAGAAATATTTCTAAGAGTTCTTTGACTTACCGGAAAGAACTACTTAGACAAAGTACAAATCAAAATATAAAATAGAAAAAGCAAGATAAATATTTCTAAGTGTTCTTAACTTACGGAAGAACAACTTAGACACAAAATACAAGAAAAATAAACAATCAAAATAATCAAATAAAATATCAAACAATCAGTACATGAACAAATATAGATCAATGTATTATTCTAACCTGAAAAGGTCTGAATATACAATAATGCTAAAATAAAAAGGTATACAGAAAATCAGAAATAAAACAATAACTTAGTTGGAACAATAATAGCACCGACTAGGTCTACAGTAAAAGAGGCAAGCTCAACTGACCGATGAGAGAAATTCTACCTGCTTTTATGTAAAACAAATCCTTTGTTTTACGTAGCGAAAGTGGAATTTCCCTGCATCGAATCAATTAGAAATTTGGATTTGGCCAACCTTGGAATTCCCAAGTATTTTAACCGATATCCAAATTCCTTGATGCGTCGGGGATACCAGCCAAAGATCACAAGAAAATTTACCGACACGAGTAAAGACTCTCATAAATCAGGGATCGGAAATACTTTTACCCATTACTGTGTCAGAAGTAAGATCAGCTTTAAAGGAAATGAAGAACCATCGATCGCCTGGTGACGATGGACTCGTTATTGAGGCAATAAAAGCAGGAGGAGAAATTCTATTAAAATCAGTAAGCGAACTGTTTAATAAATGCTTACATGCGGGTACGATTCCTAAAGACTGGAACAATGCAGTGATAGTCTTGTTACACAAAAAAGGTGATATTACTAAATTAGAAAATTATAGACCCATCAGCCTCTTGACACATATGTATAAACTCTTTATGAAAATCTTAACAAAGAGACTAACACCTAAACTTGATTTCTATCAGCCCAAAGAACAGGCAGGCTTTAGGAGAGGATATGGCACAAATGACCATTTGCACACCATAAAGATCTTAATTGAAAAATGCATCGAGTACAACATACCACTGGTTCTTGCATTTGTCGATTACGAGAAGGCTTTTGATACTGTAGAGTTTGAAACCGTACTGGAAGCCCTAAATCAAAGCCGAATAGATTACAGGTACACGTCACTAATCAAAAACATCTACGAGAACGCTACATCAAGTATACGACTACACGAAGACACAGAAAAATTCAGCTTAGGTCGAGGAGTAAGACAAGGAGACAATAGTTCACCAAAATTGTTCACGGCAGCTCTAGAGTCAATATTTAAGAACACCCAATGGCAAGATATGGGCATCAATATAGATGGAGAAAGATTAAATCATCTGAGGTTTGCAGATGATGTCGTATTAATCGCAGATAACTTACAGGATACGGTTTCTATGCTACATTCGCTTAAAAGTCTGTCTGAAAGAGCAGGATTAAAGATAAACTTTGAGAAAACTAAACTTATGACAAATCTCGTAATGAGTGGAAATATAACTATCGACAATAATACCATACAACAAACAGACACTTACAAATATCTGGGACACGAGATCAAAATAAACAGAGACAATCAAACAAATGAAATACAGAGGCGAATAGGCCTGACATGGGCAGCATTTGGCAATCTAAGCCATATTCTAAAAAGTTCAATTCCCATGTGTCTCAAGCGAAAAGTTTATAACCAATGTGTTTTGCCTGTACAAACTTATGGAGCAGAGACTTTAACACTCACGCAGAAATCTGCGAATAAACTAAGAGTTACACAACGAGCCATGGAACGTGCAATGCTGAATGTGAGCCTCCGAGACCACATAACAAACCGACAAATCAGGCAAAGATCAGGAGTTCAAGACGTCATCGAAAGAACCACGAGACTTAAGTGGAACTGGGCAGGACACTTAGCCAGAACACAAGATGGACGATGGACAAGACGAATTATGGAATGGAGGCCCAGAAATTATAAAAGAAGCCGAGGACGACCACCGACTAGATGGACCGACGACATAAAAAGAGTAGCGGGAAACTGGCTACAAGCGGCCCAGTGTAGAGAACACTGGAAAGAACTGAGGGAGGCCTATGTCCAGCAGTGGACGGGATTGGCTGATTGATGATATTGGTGTACATAATACTTTTTAATTTTTGTTTTAGGAAAACGCCTAGAAAACGATGTAAGGAGAGAGGTAGAAAAAATTAAAAATATTAAGAAATTATTAAGAATATCCTTTGTTGGGTGCCTCTCCAGATGATATTACAGAAGACCATATTATTGAAATTAAATGTCCGATGAAGAACAAAAATTTAACCAAATATATTAATTCAAATAACTTAACACCAAAATGCGAAGCCCAAGTGCAATTACAAATGCACTTTGCAAAAAAACTGAAAGCTTATTTTTGCATCGCTCATGATGATTTTGAGACTTCTAAACAAGTAGATGTTTTTGAAGTATTTTATAATGAAGAATACTGCAAAAATTTAATTAAACAGGTACATTGTTTTGGAAGTATGTTTTTGATTTATTGATTGTAGATTAAAAATAAAACACAATACGTTTTAATTACATGTTATTAATTTATTTTGAACATTAACCATACATCATGCAATCACAACAATGAAAACATACAAATGACTTTAGTATTGATACAAGCGTGAGGGGCTACCATGGAAATATTTCTTAATCTACCTGTTGATCTCTCAACATTTATACGTAGCGCTGCTATACGTTTCTTTTCCATTACTTCCAATTTTGAACTAACCGTGTTTGCAGAAACGCTTGGAGGTCTTATAAGATGGCGACCTTTAGTTTCTAGCAAATGAGATATGTTTTTAAAACCCCTGTCAGCCATAACAGAATATCCCGGTGACAAATTCAACAAAAAGTCACAATCTTCAAATATTATTGTGTCACTGGCCCTTCCACCATAACCATCCGAAATGTAGTTAGTTAATCCATCAGGTGTAATGGAAATCAAATATTTAATTGTATTACAATGTTTATATTCAGACCAGGTCAAAGACTGTTGCTTGGCACTCGAAGGTTTTTCTATTCGTATTTCAAAGCAATCTAATACACTGACAGTTTTAAAATATCTCTTTCTAAAAGATATGGGTAACTTGTCATAAATTTGTTTCATCGACGGAAAAAAAATAAACTGTTTCATGCGGTTGGCTATTAACGGAACTGTTCTGTTAAATATTTTTCCTATTAAACTTGTGCTGACATCGAAGTCAATGGCCAGACGTATATATGGGTCGTTAAGACGAATTTTTTTTAATGAAATTAAAATATCTCTTACTGGCGAAGCAATGCTTTCAGATAATTGTTTCGTTAGAAAATATACTTCTTCTGGTAATCGCAAATAAAAACCGATGTTGGTATTTATTTTAAGTATAGTATCTTTACAAAAGTTAGGTTTGATTGTATTTGACATGCTATCTGAACTTGTGCTACTACATGATGACACAGACATTTTTGAAGGAGAACTTTCAGGCGAGGAACAGATGTTTTTTCGCTTATTTTCCATGTCACTTTTTTTCGTTCTAAACCTTACTGTTTGCACCTCCTTGTTTTTTTTTGTGGAGTTTTTATATTAACTTGCACTCTTTTATATTTATATTTTTTCTTTGGACTACCTAGTACACTTTTCAAAATACAATCCTCGGATAAAGGGTCCTTTGGTACACTTTTCTCTTCATATATTGGATCACAATTAATGATTTCGAAAGGTTGACAACCTGAGGTCGATGGAACATCATCTTTTAAAATCTCATTTAAACATTCTGCTTTTCATCTTTTTTCATATGCTCCACTTTTTCTTAAAGATTTTACTACTTTCTGGCAATCAAACTTGTGAGGGTATATTTCTGATTTCAATTTTAATGTTCCACCGACCAATTTAAACTTTATTAAATTTTCTGTATCATTTTCAATCTGTAATAATAAAATGAATAGATATATAGAACAAAATTTAACTAGTTTACTTGTTACATTATAAAGGTATAAACATAAATTTTACATATTGCAAATACACTTAACGAATTGTTAAACATTCTGCAATAAACATAGCTTAAGACTTTGAAGTCAATTTTGTGATCTTTCTGGAGTTTTTGCAAAGTAAAATTTTCTACTTATGACGGTTGCATATTACTGCATGCATTTATGGACTTTGTAGAGATACAAAAAAATTAAACTAGTGTATTTGATATTACATAATGCAGTCACACTATTATCCTAATACGCTGATCAGCTTAAGTCACTAACTTCCTAATGTCCTAATCAGCTTAAGATGGAATACTGGTAGTTCTGTTATGACATTGTGAAGTCACACTCAACTTCTAATACGGTGATTGGCTTGGGACACTAATTACCTTATATGGTCACGAGTAGTTCGGTGATGACACATAAACACAGCGGAACGAGAAATAATAATTTGGTGTGATTTAATTATGACCATTGTGAACGAGTTTGATTTAATTTAATAAAATAGCTATATTTACGTAAATACGTGTTTTAACTATTTTAATAGACGATACTATTTTAATAGACGATATCAGAAGTGTGTTAAAGAACCTACGGTAGAATTTAGTGAACTGTTTTTAATGTTAAGTGATTGAAAGTGTCCAAAATGCCGAAAAGGAAAAAATCCAAGCGAAATAGTAGTTCCAGTAGTGAAACCACAACAATTTCGTCTACCGATTCTTCGCCGAGAAGGGAGTCAAGGTATACGAAAACGAAAAGAACACGTAAGTCAAGAAAAAGATCTAAACATTCAAAAATAAATAGAACCTATACGTCTTTGCCTTTGCCTCAAATTAAAGAAAATGCCATAAAAATAAATTCACCATCTACATCTTATAATTGTACGAATAGAAACATTGAATCCGTCAGTTTTATTCCTGAATTTGATCCACTAATTGGAGAAATAGATCGATGAATTGAAATAATAGAGCACAATGCTAAGACGTATAGTTGGTCTGATAACTACATTATATTTCAAGCGATTTCTAAGCTTAGAGGTACCGCTAAAACATGGTACGCTAGTTTTATTGAAAATGAAGTTGCATGGTCTCAATTTTCTTGGGCAGAATGGAGATCAGTGTTAGAAAATACTTTTCAAAGTACACGAAATACTTATGATCTTTTTATGGACGTAGCCCATCATAAACCAACAGAGGGTTCTTCATTATATGAATTTTATTTTCAACATTTAGCAAAAATTAATAAACTTAAAGTAAATTTTTCTGAGTCAGATAAGATTTCTTTAATAATTGGTGCTATTGAAGACGAACATATTAAATCTGCTATTGAAGTTGCTCAAATCAAAGATTTCAATTTATTGGTAGTTTATTTAAAAAATAAGCTTTATCACAAAAGTCCAGAAAAATTGCCTGATTTAACAAATCCAATTGTTTTTTCCAAATCAAAATTTGTACATAATAACAAATTTGTTAATAACAAATTTAACAAGAATAAACCTTGTATGTGCTGTGGAATTCAGGGTCATTTAAAAAAAGATTGTCACCACAGAAACCAAATATGCAGGTTTTGTAAAATTAAAGGTCATATTGAACAATACTGTTTTAAAAAGAACAAAGAATGTCAAGAGACAAAAGTAAATAAAACGAACAAAAATTTAGAAAAAAATAAATCTGTTAAACAAATACAGTTTGATTCTTCCGAAAATAAATTTATTAAAATTATTTTCTTAAATGAGCACAGCCATACTGCATTCATTGATTTTGGCAGCGATTGTTCGCTAATTTCAAAAGAATTGGCAGATAAGTTTAAATTAGAAATAAAATCATTAACTAAAGATGTAAAACTTTCTGGATTTTGGGAAATTCTTTATCAGTTGAATATTATGTATTTGCTAAAAGAAAAATCGATTTTGTAGAATTAAATATTATGTTGTATGTCATGGATAAAGATTGGGTTAATGACCTTCTAATAGGAAGAAATTTTACACAAGATGTAAATATTATGTATTATAGGATAGATAATAGTTTAACATTTAAATGTAAGAAAGACTTAGATAAAGAAATAAGTACAGGAAATATATCTAAACACGAGAAAATGATGTTGGAAAATATTTTGCTAAATCACGAGGACTGTTTTTATACAAATTTGAAAGCTCTAAAAAAATCGCATTCTGTTGTTATGAGAATCGATATTACAAGTTCAGATGTAGTTAAGTTTCGTCCCTAAACACCTGCAGCCGACAAAGAAATTTTACAAAAAACAGTACAAGAATTATTGGATGCAAATATTATTCGAAAGAGTAATTATTCATCGTTTGCAAGCCCTTCTTTTCTTATTGATAAAAAAAAGATGTAAATTGGACATGGACAGAAGAAGAAACAAAAATTGTTAAAGAAATAAAGAAAGTTATAGTCTCAGAACCAATTTTAACAATATTTAATCCGAAACATGACATAATAGTTTACATGGATGCAAGTAGAGAAGGATTTGGAGGCATATAATAACTCAAATTGTTGATGGTCGTGAAAAGTCAATTGCCTATTTTAGCAAGCAAACCACAAAAGAAGAAAAGAAATATCATTCTTTTGAACTAGAGCTTTTGGCTATTGTCAAAACCTTAGAAAGGTATAGATAATATTTAGCAGGAAGATCTTTTACTGTAATAACAGACTGCAATTCCGTTAAAAATGCAATAGTAAAACAAACAATAATCCCAAGAATAGCAAGATGGGTTTTGTGTTTACAAGATTTTTGTTTTGAAATAAAACATAAATCAGGAGTACAACTACAACATGTAGATGCCTTAAGTAGGAACTTTGAAAGAACTGAAGCAGAGGAAATTCTTGAAATTAAAGTGATGCTCATCCAAGAAGACGATTATCTAAGAGAAGCACAGGATACAGATACGGAAATAAAAAAAATTAAAGATATTCTTTTGTCGGGAGATCAGAAAAATCATAAGGATACTTTCAAGAAATATGATTTAAGAGGAAACAAAGTTTATAAAATAACAGAATATGGTAGAAGATGGTATGTGCCTAAAAATTGTCGTTGGCAAATTGTCAAAATGAATCATGACGATATTGGACATTTTGCGTTGGATAAAACAATTGAAAGAATAAAAGAACGGTATTGGTTTCCACGAATGCGAAGATTTATTAAGAAATACATTGCGGCTTGTCTTGCCTGTTTATACCATAAACAACTGGGAGGAAAAAAGCCTGGCTATCTACATTCCATTCGAAAATATGCTAGACCGTTTCATACACTCCATGCCGATCATTTAGGGCCATTTGTGTTAACGAAATCTCAAAATAAATACGTCTTGGTTTTGATTGATGCCTTTTCTAAATTTGTGTTTGTTGAAGCTGTCCCAGATACATCAAGTAAACATGTTATTCGTGCTTTAGAAGAAATTTTTAAAATATTTGGTAACACCAAACGAATGATGTCAGATGCAGGATCAGCTTTTGTTTCAAAAGAATTTTTGAATTATATGGCAGAGAGAGGAATTAGAGTGTTTACAACTGCAGTAGGAATGGCAAGAGGCAACGGCCAAGTAGAAAGGGCAAATAAAACATTATTGGATACCATGGCCACAATGGGTGCAAAGTTTGAGTCCGATATGTGAGATAAGAATTTAAAAAACATTCAACAAGGAATAAACGGGACAAAACACCGAATAACTAAATCTTCTCCCAGTGAAGTGTTTTTCGGGTACAAATTAAGAATTGATGGAGACAAATACATAGATGATAATGATATGGACATTATTGATGTAACGTCATTGAGAAAGGATGTAGCTAAACGATTAGAAGAAAACAGAATCAAACAGAATAACGAATTTAATAAAAAAAGATGCTCTCCAGTGAAATATGCTGTTGGTGACCTGGTATTGACAAAAGTTACAAGTTTTCCAGCAAACAATGAAAGTAAGAAGCTTTTAGAAAAGTATAGAGGGCCATTCAGGATTGTTGAGGTTCTACCAAATGATAGATATCGTGTAAAAGAAGATGTACATTCATCAAGAACAAGGCGTCCTTATGAAGGAGTTGTTGGTGGAGAAAACATCAAGAGATTTAAGATCCAAAGATCTTAAAATTATTCAGGTTAGTTACATGATAGTTTAGTCATTTTGTAGAATGACATAAAGATATTCTATTGTTTAAAAGGAATTTGTTTGAATAGCTGGAACTAAAAAAAAATATATTTTAATTGTCATTCTGAAAAATGACAACAAAGTGTTTCAATGATCTGAATGGGTTTATTTGAGTAGTTCTGACTATTTGAGGCAAATTTATTTTATTCGTCATTCTGCAAAATGACAAATAAATGTTCTAATGTTCTGAATGGATTTTCAGTTCGTCATTCTGAAAAATGACAAATAAATGTTTTAATGTTCTGAATGGATTTTCAGTTCGTCATTCTGCAAAATGACAAATAAATGTTTTAATGTTCTGAATGGATTTTCAGTTCGTCATTCTGCAAAATGACAAATAAATGTTCTAATGTTCTGAATGGATTTTCAGTTCGTCATTCTGAAAAATGACAAATAAATGTTTTAATGTTCTGAATGGATTTTCAGTTCGTCATTCTGCAAAATGACAAATAAATGTTCTAATGTTCTGAATGGATTTTCAGTTCGTCATTCTGCAAAATGACAAATAAATGTTTTAATGTTCTGAATGGATTTTCAGTTCGTTATTCTGCAAAATGACAAATAAATGTTCTAATGTTCTGAATGGATTTTCAGTTCGTCATTCTGCAGAATGACAAATAAATGTTCTAATATTCTGAATGGATTTTCAGTTCGTCATTCTGCAGAATGACAAATAAATGTTTTAATGTTCTGAATGGATTTTCAGTTCGTCATTCTGCAAAATGACAAATAAATGTTTTAATGTTCTGAATGGATTTTCAGTTCGTCATTCTGCAAAATGACAAATAAATGTTCTAATGTTCTGAATGGATTTTCAGTTCGTCATTCTGAAAAATGACAAATAAATGTTCTAATGTTCTGAATGGATTTTCAGTTCGTCATTCTGAAAAATGACAAATAAATGTTATAGTGTTCTGAATGGATTTTCAGTTCGTCATTCTGAAAAATGACCAATAAATGTTTTAATGTTCTGAATGGATTTTCAGTTCGTCATTCTGAAAAATGACAAATAAATGTTCTAATGTTCTGAATGGATTTTCAGTTCGTCATTCTGAAAAATGACAAATAAATGTTTAATGTTCTGAATGGATATTCAGTTCACCATTCTGCAAAATGACACTCAAATATTTTAATGTCTTGAATGAGTTTGTTTGAATAGCCGTAGCTATTTAATTTATTCACATTGTCATTCTGAAAAATGACAGCCATATGTTTTAATGTTTAAAAATGAGCTTGTATGGATAGTTGTAGCTATCTGAAACGAATTGATTTAGACTATGTCATTCTGCAGAATGATGGAGCCTTTCTATAAATTGGCATTCTTAATAATAAAGAACATATTATTTTTTTTTAATAGGTGTTGTACGATCGAGGACGGTCGTGACGTCAGGATGGTCGAATGCAGTCACACTATTATCCTAATACGCTGATCAGCTTAAGTCACTAACTTCCTAATGTCCTAATCAGCTTAAGATGGAATACTGGTAGTTCTGTTATGACATTGTGAAGTCACACTCAACTTCTAATACGGTGATTGGCTTGGGACACTAATTACCTTATATGGTCACGAGTAGTTCGGTGATGACACATAAACACAGCGGAACGAGAAATAATAATTTGGTGTGATTTAATTATGACCATTGTGAACGAGTTTGATTTAATTTAATAAAATAGCTATATTTACGTAAATACGTGTTTTAACTATTTTAATAGACGATACTATTTTAATAGACGATAATAAGTAACATATGTAATATTATATTGTTTGCAATTACACCGTTAGTTAATATCTATTAATTATTATATCTTGATAGTAAATAAGAAAGTGTTAAATCACATCAAAATGTTCTTCACATACGTATTTGATACTTTTGGGTCCAATTAAATCTCGCTTTATTAATTTGCACCATTTCTTTCTCTTGTCTGTTTGCAAAGGTACATGGAAAAATATTTTGTTTGGTGTTTTAATTGTTGTGCTCGTGTAATTAGGCACAATACAGTATTTATAGCAGCCTTTTTTAATATTACTCATCATATAAATCAACAACACTGTTTCTTCACTCTTTATACACCACTTTCAAACTTTATAACAACAATAAAATGGTACACATTCGACAACGAACAAACGATGAGTAATCTAAGCGAGGCGCCAATTATAACTTTGTGTTTTGAAAAGGAGTTTTTAAAAATTATTTTATTTACTTTTTGAAAATACAAGTTTACAAAAGAACAAACAAAAGTTATGAAACAAAAGTTAAGTTGCAAAAGTTTACCAGACAAAAGTTATGTAGCAAAAACTATGAAGCAAAAGTTGTCTTAATTGAAATGTCCCTCTATTTATAATATTGTATTGCGTAGTTTCTATTGTCCTACAATGTGCAGATTCTGGGGAATCCAGTGGCGTAACTCCTCCCTCACTGAGTCCGAAAAATAACGGAGTTATTTTTGGGATGCTGGTTTGTGGAATCTTCTTCAATGCCGGAATATTCTTCTAATTCTATATCATGCTCGTTTCGTTGTTTTGATCTTCTTTGTTTAATAATATACAGAGTGATCAAGATTAGAATAACTGCTATGACTGAGGTGGTCACCAATGGAGTCGTATGTAAAGGAATATTTGTTCCTCTAATTGGTACTAATTGTTTGGCCATATTATTAATTGCGTAAAGATTTTCAAAGTCAATTTTGGTAATATTATGGCTCTGGAATTTTTGTATATTTTCTGTAGAAAAATATTTTATTTTTGGTAAAATTAGAGCTTTTCGTCTATGAATTTTGATATTGTTATTGAATTTCAGTTGTTTGATTATCACTTCACAATCTTCTGGTATACTGATGAGAGATGGACTGTGTACTTCGAAAATTTGGTCTCTCTTGCACTTTGATTGGACTCGTTCTGATGTCGATGGCATTATCAATACTTCATTATTAGTTACTTGTTCAATAATGGATTCTTGAAGAGTGACTTCTGTAGTAAAGCATTGGGTTGAACTTTGACCATTGAGGAAACGCAAGGTGCAATTGTCCTGTAGTATGGTATCTTCTTTGCAATAATATGTTTCTTCTAAAATGGGACATTCTTCTTTCTGTAGGTGCGTCTCATCAGAGGTTCGTGCCAAATAAGGGTATGTGGGAGTGAACATCTTGTTCTTTTGAATTATTGGGTAAATATGGTAAAAATCAAGGACAGTTGGTTTTAGGATAGGAATGTGAGTAGCAAAGATCAATTTTGAACTTGAAAAAGTTACTTGTGAATTCTGGAAACGCTGGTATTTCGGTTTGATATTTAATAGTCTTAGTATAAAGAGCAGTTATAATATCTACATTTGACTGGTATATACAATTAGAAAAATGTTTTTCGGCGATACTCGGTCGTAGCAAAGACCTGGCACTACCGGTATCAATCAGCAATTTTATTTTTGAATTTCCTACTTCAATATATGGTAGGGGATTATTCGAATTTATTTCTATATTGACTGTTTCCTTTCCGAGGCATCTATCTGAAAATTTTGGTCACCTTGACCGTTTTATGGTAAATCGTACCCAGAATTTCTAAAATAGCTATTTACTTGTTCATGTTGTGGTTCTCTTGGATTATTATTTTCGTTTTGATAATTATTTGTGTATAGGTCCTCAGCTATAGTATCAGGAATTCGTCTAGGGAAATAATTTCTCCGATAATTATTGTATTTATTGGGATTTGATCTAGCGTTTGAATTTAATGTATTTCTGGATGCTATTGACATAGGTTGTGGCTTAGGTAACCGATCATTAGGAATTCGGTTGGGCCTGAATACATTACTTTCTGGTCGGAAGTTTGTGGAACGATTCTGAGATGTGAAATGATTCTGAGAATGTTGGGGTGCTAAAGAATTTTGGTTTTCATAACCTTGCTTTCGATATAAAAAGTTAGAATTGAAACGGTTTTGATTTTGATAAGTAAAATTTGGATTTGTTTGATATTGATGTGTGGGATTAGAATTTTGGGGACGATAATTGTTGCTAGGCTGATTTGGCCTGTAAGATGGATTAAAGGAATTGTGTGACTTAAAATTATGATTATTTTTTGGAAAATTATTACTAGAATGTCCATATAAATTTTCAAAATTATGAAACTCGTCGACATATGCAATGGCATCTTCAAGAGAACTGGGTTTCTTAAGGTGCATATTATTTTTAAGAACACCTGTACATCCTGCAATAAAAGTGTTCAGTGCGATTTTATCACAATGGTTAATTTGGCATAATTTATCTGCATGCTCTATACTAGTATCGTTACTTATTCTTTGGGCTACATTGCTTTTTAATAGTTGTATTCTTGTTCCAAAATTATGGAGTGTTTCGTTTTTAAATGGTTTAGTTCGTGTTAGTTCTTGCATTAAGCAGTCTGAATCACGTCTATCTGCGAAGCATTGTTCTAATGCTCTCTTTATACTATTCCATGTCGTTAGTTCCATACGATTTCCTACTAGTGCTTCTGCTTTTCCAACTAGTTTATCTTGTATGCATTCCAAAATGTGTTTATTTAAATCTGGATCGTTATATGTAGAATATGTTTGTATTAGTTCGTTGCATCTAAAGATAAATTTGTTGAGAGTATTGGAATCTCCGTCGTAGGGTTTAATATTTTTTAATTTTGATTTGAGAAAATCCCAGTTAAGGGGAGTTTGAGTTTGAATTGCAGTAGCCATATTTTCAGATAAAATTATTTGTCAAAATATCTCACAAAATTGTATAAAATTATGTATTATAATATATGCAATATAAATATTTTTCAAAATTTCAAAAAATTATTCAATAAAAATAAATAATTTGAATAACATAAATATGTATTAAAAATGGATAAAAAAGTATCAGTATTCTTATTCAAAAATTAATCTATCTATCCTCACAAATATATGAAAGGAAAGGCGAAAAGGAAAGGCACTTACAGTTATCTGGAGCACCTGCTTCTCTTCTCCGAACTTTTGCTTCCTCTGGAACTCTGCTTCTTCTCGTTGATACCACTGTAGGGTAGAGGTTCGATTTGGATACGTACTACGATGTTGAAACACCAAAAACCGATAAAGTTCTATCACTTGATGTGTAAAATGTTCTTTTCCAATCCGCACGTATCCTACTGACTGCGCCAATTATAACTTTGTGATTTGAAAAGGAGTTTTTAAAAATTATTTTATTTACTTTTGAAAATACAAGTTTACAAAAGAACAAACAAAAGTTATGAGACACAAGTTAAGTTGCAAAAGTTTACCAGACAAAAGTTATGTAGCAAAAACTATGAAGCAAAAGTTATATTAATTGAAATGTCCCTCTATTTATAATATTGTATTGCGTAGTTTCTATTGTCCTACAATGTGCAGTTTCTGGGGAATCTGCACATCTTCATTTTTAAAATGTTTTCATAAAATTTTACATAAACAACAATATTTTACTGCTTTATAAAGTTACCTGTAGTTAAGGCTAGATTCTAATATTTTTCCTGAGTATGGTACCTAAAAAAACAATCTCCACGATGTAGTGAATCTTTGCAAAATTCGCACATATAACAGGTTAAGCTTTTCTTCTTATTGGCGGCACATACACGACACAGTCTCTGAGGTTTTAGTTTTGTGCCCCCTGTAGTAATTTTTACTAATTTGTTTTTGTACATCTTTTGATAATCTCTCCGGAGGATCATTTCTATTGGGCGTAGCAGATGTACCTGGTACAGGATCTCTCTGTTTTCAGTAGTAATTTCAGTAATCCATTCTTTTGCGACATCATGTAAAAATATCTTATACTTCTTTTTTGATTGTGGATTTAATGTTCTTAAAAACCCTGAAAGCATTAAATAGCGCGAAATTGATTAAAAACTTGACATTTTTTGGTACAACGTACAATCGAGTAATACGATACGTATTGATCGGCGCGATCGACACCCTTCATATATTTGTTGTAGTCAACAACACGTAGTGGTTTCCAAATTCGCTCTTTTGTCACCCAGTCAATATTGTGGCTTTCTACAATATTAGCTGAATGTATACTTATCATTCGAACAGCTCTTTTCGATTGCCAACAAATAATAAAATGTTTTGGCGGCGACGAAATATAGATTCTCCCCTTGCTAGTTTAGCATTTTTCAAACAAAGAGGAAGGCCTCTGTTCAAGGGAATAGTGCCACAAGTTCGAAATTTATGTTGTAAAAGTAATTCACAAGTGGCAACACTATTATAATAATTGTCCATATATATGTGATGCCATAAATGGGAATAAGATTTCAGTAGATTTAAAATTGTTTCTTGTAATCGACTTCCTTCTCCACAGTACATACGAAAATTACAGATGTAACAGTTCTAGCTTCACAAACCATTCTTATAAGTAATCCGTACTTTATAATTTTTGACGCATTATAAACTTTAAATGCTAGGCTACCCCTCCATGGCATGATGCTTTCATCTAATGATAACTCTCGGGTTTGTAGACTTCCTGGAATTTAGGTAAGATATAATTGGGCGAATCTTTTTAACGCGATCTCCGTCATCATTATTAGAGAAATGCCACGCATACCATATCTGTCTAAATATATCCCTACTCATTACTTCAGCAAAAATTGGAGTTTGGATAGTTTTTTCTGTAGACCAATATTCGTCTCTCGTGTCCTTACGAACTCGTCCCATTAGGAGAAGTGGTCCGAGCATTTTCTTTAATTCCACCACAGTCACATCTTTCCACTTCACAGATTTTGCTCTGTCTCTAAATAAATCTGTGTTTTGTGCGCGATACCGATTAGTTTCCGTCACCATATATTCAAATAAATCATCTCCAATAAATAGCTTAACCACATCTACTACACTCTCCGAATTATTTGGCATTACAAAAACTCCACTGTGTCCTAAGAATTGTTCAATAATTGGCACATTATCAGTTTCTGATCAATCAAACACTTCGTTATCACTGTCTTTAGAGTCGCTGGATGGTATTGGCAAAACTCTCATTCAGAAAACTCCGCATCATTTGAAATTTCCGACAAGTTATCTGCGTATACATCACTTTCACTATCAGGATCCATTTTTATGAAATAGTAAAATTCAAATAAATTTATACCGTTTTAAGAAGTTTTTGAAAACGATAAAAATACGAGTAAATGTTCTGATATAGTTATATGAGAACTGGACATGAACAACCAGTGACCAGATGTAACTTTGTTCGTATCTATTACTGCAATGCCTTTACATTCTAGAGTTGTCGCTTTTATATTCTTTCTCACGGGGTGGATAGACACACGTGCATCCTCGAATCAATATCGCTTTGTAAGTCAATGTTTATTTAAAATCGCTTTTTAAATCGATCTCGTCTAGACTAATAAAATTTAATAACTAGGGCTCTGTCATTGTAGACTAAACAATTTGATTCTCACATCTGCTCTTAGGTAACAACTTACGAAATCTTGTATTATTATGGGTTCAAACGAAATGAAAAGTTGAAAGGAAGTACTATATGACCTTTGTATATAAAAAGTAAATAAAAAGAGACGACCAAATTGTTCATCAATTAGTTCCATCAAAAAAGCATTATACCAAATTTGTTGTAACTCGTCTAAGAACACGTCGTACTGCCATAGGAGTAATAAAGTATCATAATAAACGAAATCATAATAAACGAAATGAAACACAAACATAATATGAAGGAAATTTGAAAGACAAACAAATTTTATTATGATTACTTCGGATGTTATGTCTAACGCGTTCCTAATAATAATACACCAATATACTGTATCCGTACATTATATAAAATATTATTTAGACTTTTGTGTCACTTAAAAGTGATGATTTTAAACGGGTACTAATACCTATCCCGCTTTTAAGCGGCAATACTAGTACCCGACCTGCTCATAATGTGGTACCAGCAGGTAATTATTACTAGATTTTTTCATCATTTCATTTTTTCTTTAAATATAAAAATCTACGGAGGGTAAAAATCAAATTTTTTAAAGAGGGTACAGAAACATTTCTTTTTCCTTCTATTTAACACCTTTATGCCGAATTTATAAAAAATAAACAAAAAAAATTAAAATTCACTAATGTTATTAAAAATGGTCAAATCAAGAAGTTGTAGTAATGAAACATTAAAAAAAATTTTATTTCGATATTTTAAGGGGATTGATGCAAATTCGTTACTATCGTCATTAAAGCTTTGAATTTATTTATCAAAATACACACTATTTTTTAATCCATTAATCAATAATCCTATTTATTATTCTGAACTCTGCTCATTATTCTGTATGAAATTGTTTAAAACAATTTGTATCTTTATTTAAACATATTCACATTACACTTTTCACAAGCCACATTGGTTTGGCCTTTACAGTTGGTTTCTTACTTGCATCTTTGATGACAGGCCAATGAGAAACTCCATATGCTCTAATATTTTGCGAAGGAAGTAGTGAAGTTGGACGCCTCTTCTTCTTTTTTTTCATCATTGTTTTGTAATGATCAGTACATGGTCGACCCCTTTTGCGAATACCTACATCTTTTCCCTCCCAAAACAACGATTCGGCTATTTTAGTGCGGAATTTGAGCAGATCCATTTGTTGCTTCTTTCCCACTCCCAAAGAGTTACTGTCGCGACGGTATAGGAACCAAGCATTGACATAGCAAGATCTATAAAGTCGAAAATTAATCGATGGTACCACTTTCTACGCCGAATATGTATTCGGTAGTAAGCAATTAGACTATCCAATGGGTCTACTCCTCCCATAAAAGAATTATAGACTTGCACCATTTTTGGGTAGCAAATTTCAGCATAGGCTTTTGATTTTCGGTCCCATCTTTTTGTGGTAGATGTAGGCTGAGCATGAGAGAAAGTGCTGGCTAATATAACACTCTATTATCAAACCACTTTAGAGCTCGTATATTAGTATTTTCTATAGTAGTTTTTTTTTTCTTCGTAGCTTCATCGGCCTCTTTTCTTTAACATAGCATCTGTTGGAAATTCCAAACCAGGAAATCTGTTTACTCGAATTGTCCCCATAGCTTGAAAACCTTGTTTTGAAAGTTCTACGAGTAGTTTTAGAGACGAAAACCAATTATCAAAATAAATTGTGTGGTTTATATCTTTTCGTAAGGTCTGTACTAATTTCAAAACAATATTTGAACTAGGTCCTAAGTCTACAATATCTGGATGATTCTCAGTTTTACCAGTAAATATATCAAAAGCATGTACAAGTCTATTACTACCACAAATTATGAATATTTTATAACCTCATTTATATGGTTTATTGGGAAGATATTGCTTCAAACCGATTGTCCCTTGAACGGAACCATCTGCTCGTCAACACTGAGCATTTGCTCTTGAGGAATCCGTAAGAAGGATTCTAATAGTTTGTCGATAAGTGGCCTAATTTTATATAATTTATCACGATTTTGGTCGGTACGTTTAGGTGCTTTAGTATTATCATTTACATGAAGTTGTCTTTTTATTTCTTCCCATCTATCTCTACTCATTACATCTGTAACCTGAGTTACTCGACTTTCATGTACCCAAAACATGCGAGACCTTGGAAGACCAAATACAGACATGTAAATAGTAACTCCAAAAAACTGTTCTAGTTCAGACTGTGTCAACCTTAGTAGTTTATTAGGATTTTGCTAAGTCGCAAATAAGTTACTTTGTTCAACCATGGGGCTCAAAATCTCATTGTTAAAAAAATATTCGAAAATAATTTACTGGCAATTTGATTTCTTCTGAAGACGGAACAGATGCAAGAAAGGGGTACATATTATCAGGATCAACAAGTTGCCACTTATGTCCAATATTGCTTGATGATCTGGAGTACTTGGTATTTCTGTTTCATCTTCTCCGCTGGTATTCTCTACTTCCTCTTCAGAACTTGATACTGCGCGATGAGTCATAATTTTCATCATCACTATCACTAAGACAACTGTCGTCACTGTCATCTGGTATTGCTCGTGCTTCTTCAACATATTTTTTTCTTCCATAGAAAGTTGATGTAGGTATCATCTATAAAAGGAAAAAACGTACGAATTATTGAAAATATCTTTAGTGTTAGTTTCATAGTCAACCCCATTTCTTACAAAATGTAAGTCCCACCCAGGAAAATCTTTAGTACGCCACTGTATGGCTTAAAGTGTAAATTTGAAATAAATCATTTCTATTATTACGGTAAAATATGTCTATATATAGATTTAAATATTGTAACGGCTAGCTCATCCATTGCACATTAAAACCCCTCAGGGGTGTTGTTCGGCATAAACTAATTAATTTTATAAACATAGGGAATTATTAATAAAATAGCTATTCAACACATCTCTTTATTAATTGATAAATTAGTAAAATAACAAATTGGAATTTAACAATAATTAAAAAATTGAGGTTTTAATAACAGAGAATTAAGCATTTATACACAAATTCAAAGAAAGAAAGAAACTTAACTTAACTTCTATAGGAAATCCTGCTGTTGCTCTCTTCGTAACTCGATCCATAAATTGTCTGCATCAAAACCATGCCTCTATTTTCTTAAACCAAAACCACGTGTATTTTCTCAAATCTAAACCATGTGCCATGTCCATGTGCATTTTCTTACATCTAAACCATGTGGCTGGAAAAACAAAAGCCGATATAAACTTTGTCATGACACGAGTTTTGTCCAACAACAGAAGAATTCTGGCAAGCGGAAAGCTCTTCTCTCTAAGACCTGCATACCGATTCAGAATTATCTGATGTTGCCAAAACTCACGAATTAGCAATTGCAATTAATAGATTAATTAATTATTAAATGGAAAACGAAAAAGCAAAGTTGTATGATTCACGCTAGTGAGATTTATATTGAATTATTATTATTACAGCAAGTATAGGTAGAAAGAAAATAATAATAAAAATTCTAAGCGGTTTTTAAGTACTAGCGTACACAAAATTGTAAGAAAAACTAACAGTGCTCATGTTCTTGATTAATGTATGAAAATATGTTGTCGTTGTAACAAGAACAAAGTATTAAACTTACCCAGACTGTTGGAAGTTTGTGACCATGAAGATTTATTTTTATTGAGTACCTTGTTGGTTGGTAGTTTATTTTAAAAAGGCAGTAAATGGAATCGGATTCGTACAAGTTATTATCAACGAGAATTAAATAGTACGAGCAGAAAATAATGAAAAATTTTTGAGAAATACTAATCAGAAAGCAAAACTAAGGGAAAACAAGAACATAAGGCAAAATGAAACAATAGTACCAATACCTAAAGGAGAAGGCTTAAATGTGACACAGAAAATAAAAACAAGTGGGAAATAATGAATGTGAATCCTGTACGATAAACATAATGGAATCATAAGGAAAACAAAACTCTACTTCATAAGAAACGATCAGGAAAAAAAAAACCTGAAGGATCATACAATGCACTTGTAAAATGAAAATCTAGAAACGACCTATCTACAACGTAAAATAATAGAATACAACTTTTAATTTGAATTAAAGATCCAAAAACAAATTAGAAATCGAAACTACAACATATTTCTATAAAAGTTTTACAGTTCCGAAATGTGAGCACAAAAGTAACAATATATATTTTTTTAAATTCTGCTGAACATTTTATAAAGAATAGTGATAATGTAATCAAAAACTGCTGTGTTTAGTTATATTAATCAAGACTTGCTGTAACAGTTAAATTCTGAAATAAAGAGAAAAAACTTTCTGTCTTTTCCTTTTAAATTGAAGAGCGAGATTTTACGGCTGAAATTAAAACAATATTTGCAAACTACGGTTATTTCGCTAAACCTAACAAAACTAACAAGAAACAATAACCAACATCTCAAAGATACTAATGAACTTTTATTTTATTTTTTTTATTCGATTTGACTCAACCAGTCTCAATATAAACTAATATGATTATCAACACAAATCAAATAGTGATTTATAGTGTCACTACACTAAAAAAAATTATTCTGAAACTATCACTCTAAAATTGAGTGAAAAATGAACTAATAATTCTTAAAACAAAAATAACAAGTTCTACTTTAAGTGTAAACTATCATACACAGTCAAATAAGCTCTTGTTTGTGTTGGAACGTCTGTTCTTTTACAAACTTATTAGATTTCGGGAAAGCATTAATTACTAAAGGGGTATGTTTTGTTGAATCTCCTCGGATTTAACAATAAGTTGGAGTAGGTAACTAACGGTATCCTAGGAAAAATGTCATAATCAGTATTAATAAAATTTGCTAACTATACTGGTCTAATATATAAAATTGAATTAGTTAAACTAAAATACTAAGTAAAATTATTCCAGTACATATTAGTTAAGTAAAGTTAAGAAAAATTAAAGAACAATAAAGCACCGGGATCGGACCAAATAGCATCGGAGTTACTAAAGGAAGGAGGAGACGCACTACAAAAAACAATACATGAATTGATAACAAAGATATGGTCGAATAAACAGCTACCAACGGAGTGGAATAGCGGTATTATTGTACCATTACATAAAAAAGGAAATCAGTTAGAATGTGGAAACTACCGTGGAATCACGCTGCTGAATGCAGCATACAAAATAATGTCCAATGTCATTTATGAAAGACTTAGACCACACGCTGAAAAAATAGTTGGCAAATACCAAAGTGGCTTTTGTACATTCAATACACAAGGAACAATCATTAATACAAGCGTGCAAATACTAGCATTTGCAGATGATGTTGACATAATCGCAAGATCAAGAAGAGAAATGATAGAGGCATACAACCAAATAGAACGAGCTGCACAAAATAGTGGTCTTAAAATCAATCAGACCAAAACAAAATATATGCAGGTAAGTAAAAACGCAGAAATAAGGCAGCCACAAAATATAACAATAGGAGAATACAACATAGAGGGGGTAAAAAACTTTATATACTTGGGATCCCTAGTCACGTCTGATAATAATGTTACGGAGGAAGTGAAGAGGCGAATATTTATTGCAAATAAATGTTACCATGGCTTAATTAGACACCTAAGATCAGATAACGTCGCAAGAAAGACAAAATGCCAAATATATAAAACCCTAATAAGACCGGTACTCACATATGGCTCAGAAACCTGGACACTCACTAAAAGAGAGGAAACGTTGTTAGCCACCTTCGAAAGAAAAATCTTGCGACACATATATAAGGGCACAAAAGAAAACGGAATATGGCGAAGACGATACAACTCTGAACTATACAAAATATACCAGGATCCGGATATTATAACATTCATTAAAATAGGACGGTTGCGTTGGATAGGACAGGTAGAAAGAATGGAAGAAGGCGAAATACCAAACAAAATATTCAAACAGATGCCAGTAGGAAAAAGAACAAGAGGAAGACCGAAACTGAGATACTTAGAACAAATAGAAAATGATATAACAACCTTAAAAATTAAAAACTGGAGAAAAAAAGCACGAGACAGATCAGAATGGAGAAGAATCCTGGAACAGGCCAAGACTCAAAAAGGGTTGTCGAGCCAGTGATGATGATGATGATGATTAGTTAAGTAAAGGTAAATATTTATAAAGGTATGAGTCTCAATACGTAACGCTACTAATAATCATTGAAAACAAAATAAATGAATAAATATAATCGTTTAAACATAAAATAATACCATAATCTAAGATCCTATATAGATTTGAAGAAGAAAAAAAAACAAAATTTAACTTCTCGATATTATGTCTTCCTAAATATACTACGAAAACACTCTGTTATTGAGATCTAAAACGAGTGGAAATAAAGAATACGATGCTTTATTATACCAAGAAAATTGTTTTGGACGCCAGCATATTTTTGATAAAAATATACAAAAACTAGTGTATGTGGTTGAAATTAATAGAATAAATATAAACATAAATACAAGATAAATTGCCATAGTTTTGACGTGACAACGTCTTAAATTAGGTTGTGGCTCGGAGTCACTCATGAAAAAGTGTAACGCCCGCTCATGTCTGTTACGATGAGTCACCGAACGAGATAGAGGCCCGCCGGACCGGCGAATGCCTTGCGTCTCTCTCCCACTCAAACATGATCGGTCTGCTGGTGCGATGCTATTTCTCCTATCATCGTCCTATCCTCAACAAAATCACTCAAATAGAAATTAGTTAAGTTTAAGTTTACATGTACAATGTTTTAGTAAACAAAATATATTTCTATAGTTAAAATTTGTGCAATTCTTATTTTCATTCAATTCCTTGTTCCTATTGTGCAATTTAATAATATTCATATCAATAAATATTCTACCGAGAAAAAGACGTTGTCACGTAAAATCTTCGCCCGTAAAACCAACTTTACAGGCAACCGATTTTTTTTTCTGTTAAAAATGGAAACGATGATTACGCACAAATTAGAAAACTGCATAATGCCTGAACCATACGGAAAAATACGACCAAAGGGTGCATAGTTTTATTAAAAGCTAGCAAAAAATTACTCCAAAACGCCATAAATTTACACTAGAGTCTCATGAAGAGTAATGCATAAAATTACTTTAGTTTCAGAAAAGGGAAAGTGTCTTGACACCAAAATAAGTTAACTTAACCTATACTATAGGAAAAGCAACTCAACCGAGGTAGTTATAGAATAACTACTCGTTAATAAACTATAAAAATAATACAATATCCAGAATGTGTTATAAATCAATATCATCCTAGAGAATAAAATACAGAATAATCAACCACAAAAATGAACATCCCTTACGTCACCAAAATGTCACCACGTGTAATCCCCTACGAACACTAGGCAACCAAGGCAAGGATAACATATAGATAAAAAGGTGTAATAAATTGATTTTAATTTTTTTTCTTCTAAGAAAAGATAATCCACTATAATGTAGTGTACTCAAGATCATAGACGAAGTAAAGTAACGAAACAATGATTATTTTGAGGACTCATCTTCAGAAAGATCAGTAACATCTAATTTGATGTCTCTAATATGGAAATCTCCTAGGATGTTGCCATCCAGATCTCTCAAGGAATAAACTAAAGGTGAAATTACCTTATGGACAACACAGGGTATAAATTTAGGTGCTAGTTTAGCTGAAAAGTTGTCGACAGCCTTGGAAAGTACAAAATTTCTCTTCCAGACCTTATCCCCTACGTTGAAATGTAGTGTGCGTTTACGCAAGTTGCAATTGCATGTGAGTGACGCAACCTCTTTTGTACTTCATAAAACAAAGGTGATAGCTCCTCAGGAGGTTTAGGAGAAAACAAATGACAGTTAATGTTAATGTCATTATCTGCTCTGTCTTCTATTTTTCCGAAGAAAGAACCGTTTGTAAAAATGTTCCTAGCAAAGGTTAAGAACGACGGAGAAAATTTCGTGACTTCGTGTTTTGCAAGTCGAATTGCCTGTACAATTTTATAAATTTTCTTATCCCAATCTTTGTGATTGTCATTTATATAAGAACGAATGGCTGTAGTTATGGTTTTATCAACCCTTTCTGTTGGATTAATCTGTGGAAAATACCTTGCGTTATACCAAATTTTTTTTACTCCATGCCTGGACATAAGATCTTTAAATTCCTTAGAAATAAATTGTGGCCATTGTCGCATGCAAATATCTGAGGCACTCCAAATAACAAAAAAATTTGGTTTTCTATGAACCTAACAATTCCTTTAGAATCCCCGGGAGGAACAAAAACAAATACAAAACTAAAACAAACAATGACGTCAAAGTAGCGACCTGGAACATCAGAAGCCTTTATGAGGCTGGAAAGCTAGCAAACGTGTGCCAAGAAATGAACAGATTGAATATAGATATTTTAGGTCTGAGTGAAGTTAGATGGCCTAACTCAGGAACAACAAAAATTATGAACAAAACACTCTATTATTCAGGCAACAATGATCCAAAACATTTCAATGGAGTAGGTGTAATAATAAACGATGAATTGAGTAACGCAGTTTCAAACTTTATACCACTCTCTGACAGAGCAATGCTGTTGCAAATAAGGAGTTCTCCTTTTAATGTGAATATTATTCAGGTCTATGCACCAACCGCAGATAAGCCAGATGACATACTAGAAGAATGGTATGAAGATCTACAAAAGCTCATGAAATTGACAAAGAAAGAAGATATTAACATCGTCCTAGGAGATTTTAATGCTAAAATAGGAAGAGGGAAATTCCAAAATATCGTAGGAGAATACGGACTAGGAGAACGAAATGAAAGAGGAGAGAGACTATTAGAGTTTTGCCAGCAACACAATATGATAGCAACAAACACTTGGTTTAAGTTACCTCAACGCAGGTTATACACCTGGACTTCCCCGCTACACACAAAAGAAAGAATAATAAGAAATCAAATAGATTATGTTTTAATCAACCAACGATTTCGTAACTCCATTACAAGTACAAAAACATATCCTAGTGCTGATGCAAATTCCGACCACAACCCTGTAGTAGCAAATATTCGCACAAGAATTAAAGTAATAAAAAATGCAAAGCCGAAGAACAAACCTAATATGGAACTACTAAAAGATGTACAGATTAAAGATAAAACCACTGTAAAACTAAATGAAAAACTCTCAGAAATAGACCGAACCCAAATAAATATCCAAAATATAAATACAACTTGGCAACAAATAAAATCCATCCTCGTCAATTCTGCAAGGGAAGAAATTCCAAATACACGATTAATGGCAAAAAAAGGCTGGATGACACCAGCTATTCTAAAGATGATAGACGAAAGGAGGAAATACAAAAATAAGAACACAAGCGATTACAAACGATTAAATACAGAAATAAGAAGGAAAATAAAAGAATCAAAAGAGAAATGGCTCGAAGAAAAATGTAAAGAAATAGAAGAATTAGAACATAGACATGATTACTTTAATATGTACAAGAAGGTGAAAGAATTTTCATTCATCCACAAAAAACAACATTGCCCACTGGTAAATAACAACGGAGAGTTAATTCATAACACCAAAGATAAAATAGAAGAATGGGAAAAATTTATACAACAGCTGTTCCGAGATGAAAGAATAGACATTACAATAAATAATGTCACTGAAAGCCCACCAATTCTAAAAGTCGAAGTGGAATATGCCATTAAACAATTAAAGACCAATAAAAGCCCTGGACCTGATGAAGTTTATCCTGAAATACTTAAATTGATCGAAAGTAATAACATTGATTTGTTAGTAATTTTGTTTAATACAATCTACGATACTGGGGAAATACCAGAGGAATGGTTAGAATCTATTTTTATTCCCATTCCAAAACAAGCTAACTCCAGGCGATGCGCAGATTTTAGATTAATAAGTCTTATGAGCCAAATGCTTAAAATTCTATTAAAAATACTTCACAATAGGGTATACAAAAGGTGTGAAAAAGAAGTTGGATACGATCAATTTGGATTCAGAGCCGGAATGGGGACCAGAGAGGCCTTGTTTTCATTACAAGTACTGCTGCAGAAGTGTTACGACCAACAAAAGGATGTCTTTCTATGTTTTGTAGACTTTGAAAAGGCATTTGATCGCGTAAACCATAATAAAATGTTAAATTCCTTGCAGAGCATCAACTTGGATAGCAAAGATCTCCGATTAATTAAGAACTTATATTGGAGGCAGAGTGCCAAGATTAGGATCGACGATCATACATCTAGAAATATTAGTATAAATAAAGGAGTAAGGCAAGGATGCATACTATCCCCTATGCTGTTCAATCTTTACTCGGAACTACTATTCAAGCAAGCCTTGGAAAACCTTTCCACAGGAATAAAAATTAATGGAGAACCAATATCTAGCATAAGATATGCAGATGACACCGTCCTACTGGCTGATACAGACACAAACTTACAGAGGGTTATAGACCACCTTAAGGATGCTTGTCGAGAGTTTGGAATGAAGATCAACGAAAAAAAAACAAAAGTAATGGTGATCCAAAGAAAACAGAATATCCCCTTACCTATAAAAATAAATGGGAATATTTTAGAACAGGTAAACCAATACAAATACCTTGGCTGTTGGATTAATTGCAAGCTGGACCCAGAACAAGAAATTAAAGCGAGAATTGCTCAAGCTAGGGATAGTTTCTTTAAGATGCGCGTTCTATTCTGCGATACACATATAAATATTAAATTGAGATTAAAACTTGTAAAATGTTTTATCTGGTCTGTTCTTCTCTACGGAGTCGAAACATGGACTTTAAAAATAAAGAGCCTGAATAGAATCGAGGCATTTGAAATGTGGGTGTACCGTAGAATTTTAAAAATTCCTTGGACAGCACGAAAAACAAATGAAGAAGTACTAGCGAGACTCAATTTAGAAAAAGAATTATTGAGAACAGTCAAAAGAAGAAAAACCAGTTATTTAGGGCACTTGTTGCGCAACGAGAAATACTACATCCCTCAGTTGATAATAAAAGGCAAAATAGAAGGAAAGCGAGGAATTGGAAGAAAAAAATTGTCCTGGTTACGTAATATCAGAAACTGGACAGGACTTGGATTTGAGGAACTCTTAACAGCTGAAGATAGACAAACGTTTGCCACCATAACCGCTAACCTCCATTGATGGAGACGGCACTTGAAGAAGAAGAATTCCTTTAGATGTTGCACTTGACATGGTATGAACAAACACAAATTTTGTAAACCAATCTGTGACGACGAAAAGGTAACGGTTCCCGTTTTTTGACCGAGGGTAGGGACCTAATAAATCAGCGGAAAGGAACTGAAATGGATAATTAATATTGCTATAATTAGCTAATACTTGCCCATTTTACCAGCTGGAGGTAGATTTGATGACTTGCAGGATGCACAAATTTTGCACTTGGAGACATATTTCACCACCGAAGATCTCATTCTTGGCCAATAGTAAATCTCAGATATTCTTCCTAGTGTTTTTGACACCCCGAAGTGACCAGCTGTAGGTTCATCATGGTACATCTTAAAGACTTCTTGTCTATTCGGTGCAGGAATAAAAACCTTCCATTCGGTGGAAGATTCACAAAATTTAGTTTTCGGGAAAACGTGCTTATAAAGAACATTGTCCTGTACTAGAAAGGAAGGATACAATTCTGGATTTTCTGAACACTTTTTAATTAATGACTTATAAAAAACATCCGGCTTTAAATTAGACAAGTTTAATATATAAACTTCCGGTGTGTTGTTGGGAATTCTAGATAGTGAATCTGCCACTACATTTAATGAACCACTGCGGTGTATAATCGAAAATTTATGACAGGATAATTTCATTATCCATCTAGCCAACCTAGGTGATGGATTTTTCATCGTAGCTAACCATTGTAAGGAAGCATGATCTGTTATAACACAGAACTCAGTACCTTCAATGTATCCTCGAAATTTTTCAAAGGATAGTATGATTGAAAGCATCTCTTTCTCGGTGGTGCTGTACTTACGCTGACATTTATTTAGCGTTTTGCTGAAGTAAGCGACGGGATGTTCGAAACCATCATCTTTTTGAAAAAGAACACTATCTACTCCATGATCGGAAGCATCGCAAGCTAAGTAGAATCTTTTAGAAAAGTCTGTACTGGCTAGTACAGGAGCACTAGTCAAAAGTTCTTTTATTTTGACGAACGCTTCGTCTGCCTCTTTGGTCCAACTAATAGATTGTCCTTTTTTCTTTCCTTTCAACAAATCGGAGATAAGGCTACTAACAGTACTGAAGTTACGGAGGAAACGACGATAATATCCTATCAACTCAATTAAACGACGTATCTGTGTCGTATTTTGCGGCACAGGATAGTCAAGAATTGACTGTACCTTATCCGGGTCGGTTCGTAAACGTTCTTTATCAACTATAAAACCAAGAAACTTCAATGAGGCTCTACAGAATTCACATTTAACCAGTCTCAGGTTAACAAATCCAAAGAAAAAACCATTTTAAATAAAAGTTATACTCATTTAAAGATTGCCGGTCCACGAAAGCTTAAAGTTGGGCTAAATTGTACGTGTATCAAAGGCAAAACATTTTTTCGAAAAGGCCTACACACACAATTGGACTACTGAATTATTTAGAATTGCACAAGTTAAGATAACAAATCCTATAACGTATTTGCTCGAAGACATGCAAGGTGCACCGATTAGCGGCGGTTTTTACGAAGAAGAATTGCAGAAAACATCAAACCCCGACATATACCATATATATACACATTACATATATTACACATATATATATGTGAAATGGTTAGGAATGGATGGCAAACACAACAGCTGGATAAATAAATCGAATATAGTTTGAGGATCTATATTTTGATACACCGCGTAGATATACACTTTTCTAAAAAAGGCTTACAATTAACCACAAGGAATGGGGAATGGCAAAAGTATAAATAAACTACGATGATTAGTTTACATTCACTTAGTCAACGGTGTTCAAAAAACAGTAGTGACACGAGTTCTCAAGATAGTGGGTATTCTTCAGACGATATGCATAACGAAGACTATACTCAAGAATTAGAAAGAATTTTGGAAAATTATGAAGCTGCTGCCAAATTAGAGTTTTTCTACCTGCTTACAACGACATACATACAATGTGGTATAAGCCCTGTAAGATCATTTACGCCTGCAGTGATTTTATCACAACAATATAAACATAGCAGAATATCGCTCAGCATATACGCATGGTATTCCTTTATTTCAATCATCACACAACAACTAATTGATTTTTTTCAATCAACTGATGACAACGAGCACCAAACGTTTCCATGCGGAGAATACTGCACTGTTTCCACGATAGTTTACGATGATTGTAAATTCATTATTGCCAAGAAGCATGGTGTGGAGTACTACATGGATGAAGAAGAAGTGAAGCAAATTGTTGAACTTATATCAATATCGTGATATCGTCTCGTATACAGTTGTTAGAAAATTTGAACTTTTATGAATATTATTATGATTTTTAGATTTTTGGAAAAAATACTGAAGTAGATAGTTTAAGCCCCTTGCAAAAATTGTATGCGTTTTGTTTTGTGTGTGTGTGTGTGTGTAGATAGTGGATGGCATTAGAACTTGTCTATTTGCCACAGAATATTTGTATTTTTTTTATTATTATTATTAAGGATAGGATAGGGATAAAAACATGGCCACTCGTTTCTTGTCTATTGACCCATCCAGACATTTTTATTAAGACAAACTAGACTAGGTCACGGGCAGGAGGTATTAACAAATGGGGTAAAACAGAGGTTTGGATTCTAATTACATAATGTTTGTAAACACATATTTATATACACATAATATATACACATATATATATACATATACACATATTTAACCATATATGAGCTAAATATCTATTTTTGCTTCTAAAACAAACTTGATTAAAAGGTTGTATATTTCTTTCTCTTGTTGTGCTAATAAAGTAGGAATGTTAGTTGGTAGACTTACAAACTTTTTCAGTTCTTGGTACAGCATATCTGTATGTGCAGTATATTTTTGACACTCTAAGAAAACGTGATTTATATCAGCTAAAGGTTTTTCTGGACCGTGAGGACAACACGGAGAATCTAAGATACCAATCCTAAACAAATGTGCTGGAAAGCGACCATGATTAAGTTTTAAACGTGATATAATTGATGACTTATATCTATTATAATCCCACGAATTGATGTAAGGAATGTTTGTCGGTAAAACCGGTTGAAGTTTAAAAAAGACGTTCTCTGATGTAGTTGAAAATTTACTGTACTGAGTTTCTCATCTAACTCTTACATCAGCCTTATATAAATTAATAAGATCTGATGGGTTGCACATGTTTACTTTCAATTCTGACTCAAGTGCTTTTTTAGCTGCGATATCAACTGCTTCGCTCCCAGTTATCCCTGAATGACCTCTAACCCAAACTAATGTAACTCGTACACCATACTCCTGCAGTTAATATAGACTATTTTTTATAGATAGAAGAATATTTTTTTTATAATGATTAAAAGGAGGGCTTTTAATGGCGTTCAAAACTGAGAGAGAGTCTGTTACAATTACTACAGATAAAGGTAAATTCATCTCGCACCAATCTAAAGCTTTCGTAATAGCTATAGCTTCTGCACTGAAAATCGATAAATAATGAGGGACTTGATATTGCTCAACATGGTTAATATTAGAAACTAAAAATGCACAGCCTGTTTTAAATATTTTTTTTGATCCATCCGTATAGGTGATGATTTTATTCTCTCCTAAATTACAGAGTATAGATTTGAAAATTAATTTTGATAGAAATATATTATCTGGATAGTTTGGAATTATAATGGTTGGTTTAAATATTAAGGCTGCAAAATCAATTTCGTAAATAGGATATTTTTTTGACTATGTATTAGTTCTTTATGTCTCTCAGTGTCAATAAAAGCATCAGCAAGAGGGGGAGAAGTTTTAATTCTCCAATATTTGTTTGTAAGATTCTGGACCGCTATATTTGAAATTTTTTTGACCATAAATGTACTAAACGTCCTATACTTTATTAGCTGTTTATTAGCTAAGTACTCTCTTCGAAGGCACAAAGGCGGTTCTTGTGCTTCAGCGAGAACTGCACAATTCGATGACGACATCATAATTCCTAGACTTATTTTAATTGCCTTATATTGAATTCTGTCTAAGATTAATAAGTTTGATTTGCTAGTTGAGGCGTAAATAGTACATCCATAATCCATTATTGAGCGGATGTATGACTTGTAAAAAGTAAGAGATATTTTAACATCTGCACCCCATTTATATTTCGAAACTACACGCAGAAGGTTGAGCCCTTTCTCACATTTTTGCTTTACGTGTTTTATGTGGCTGGTCCATAGGAGTTTATTATCTATATAGATGCCAAGATATTTATATTCTTTCACTACGGGTATAGTAAAATCACCAATGGTATACAAATCGGGTGTTTTAAGTCTGTGCCTAGTAAGACACATAACCGCTGTCTTTTGCTGTGAAACACTAAAACCCATAGTATGTAACCAATCACGCATGCAGCGAAAAATATACTCTAAATCTGTAATACATCGTTCATATGAACTATGGATAGCATAGAAACAAATATCATCCGCGTACTGTATAACTTTTATAGTGTCATCCATCAAACTATGCAGCTCTACTGTGTATACATTAAATAAAAGTGGACCCAATATTGATCCCTGCGGCAAACCGTTATACACTGTTCTTGGCCCGTGGAGTAAATTTCTGTGGTCACGAATATAAATTTTTCTGTTTAGAAACAAATTTATTAAGTTATTTGATACCTGTTTGCTGATACCCATTCTACACAATTTTGTTTTTAAAATTTTCAAGGGGCAGAAATAAATTTTGCCCCTTGAAAAATTTTGAATTATTTCACTTTCTTGATAGTTAATTGTTTGTAAGATAAATATACCAACTCTGCCATATCCGTTATCACTACACCTTTTAATGAAATTATATCCCTTTATATTAAAATTCGAAATTAGAAAATTAGAAATTATATCCCTTTATATAGACGATCAACAATATAAGGTATGCTGACGATACGGTTCTCCTAACGGGAACGCTAGTAGAACTACAACATCTCGTTCAAAGTCTCAATATATACTGTAACAGTTACGGCTTGAAAATTAATTTGAAAAAAACTAAATTTATGGTAATCACGAAATCAAAGAACATCAGAGCTAATCTTGTAATAGACAATACAACGATTGAGCGTGTGTCCTGTTATAAATATCTAGGTGCTTGGATCACAGACGATACTGATCAAACAAAAGAGATTATATGTAGAATAGAAATCACTAGATCAGTCTTTAATAGAATGCGCAAACTCTTTTGCAATCGTGATATCAATATAAAGTTACGAATACGAATGCTGCGGTGTTATGTCTTTTCTACCCTGTTGTATGGAGTAGAGGCTTGGACACTAAAACAGTTGACCACAAAAAACATCGAAGCTTTCGAGATGTGGTGCTATAGGCGCATTCTCAGAATATCATGGATGGACCGCGTCACTAACACGCAAGTACTCCAAACTTTAGACAAAAGATGCGAAATTCTAAATGAGATAAAAACTAGAAAGATGGAATACTTGGGGCACATTGTGAGAGGTGAAAAGTACGAACTTTTAAGAAATATCATGCAGGGCAAAATTAAGGGCAAAAGAAGTGTGGGAAGAAGAAAAATATCGTGGCTTCGTAATCTACGTAAATGGTTCGGGTGTAGTTCGATTGAACTTTTTAGGCGCGCTGCTAACAAAGTCGCAGTGGCCATGATGATTTCCAATCTCCGCTAGGAGTGGCAGGAGAAGAAGAAGATATTAAAATTACTATTAGACCTAAGCCAAGTTTCGGAAAGTATGATAATATCAACATGGTTTTTATTAAGGTAATTTAACAAATTATTTTTATTAGATGTTATTGATCTACTATTCCACTGCAAAATTACTAATTGGTTTTTATTTGTTTGTTTATTAGCCATTTTTAAAGTTTAATCAGTAAAATAGTTTTTCACTTGAATCTGATTCACTATATGTTTCCATGGCATCATTTGGATCACTTGGAACAAACGCACTTTCTACAAAGTCCCGGATATTAGATTCCATGAGAGTATTTGGTGCTAATTGAAAATTTTTTTGAAATTTATTTATGAAGGAGGTAATTAACATTATAGTTTTCTCTTTATAGTCCATAAATTCTTCTCTGTAGGAGTTAGGTATAATGGGTTTAGGTTTTTGACTAGGTTTAAAAGATTTTTTTACAGGCATCGTATCTGGTGTAGGAGAGGTTGGGTGTGTTCGTTTAATTGTTTTAATAATATTCACTTTAGAAGCTGGTTTTGGTTTTTTAAAAGTAATATTAGATGATGGACTGTCGCCAGAAGTATTCGGTAAAGTTGGAAAATTGTTATCGTTGTTTAACATAGAGAAACGGTTATTCGTAGCCACCTTCGCATATGATGGGTTATTGTATATATTTTCGGCTTCTTTAAAAGAAATTTTTTCAACTGACATAATTTGTTTTATCCCCTTTTGCTTTGCATATACAGGACAAATACGTGAAATTGAGGGGTGGTCGTTATTATTACAATAAATACACAAATTATTTTCTTTACAATCCTCTTTTGTATGACTTGTATCCGTACACTTTTGGCATCTCTCATTTTTTTATTTACATTGTCTAGCTGAGTGGCCATATCTCAGACATTTGAAACACTGTACAACGGGTTGTATGTAAGGTTCAACATGACAATTGCATAAATTTATTTGTATACATTTTGGAATTTCATTTCCTAAAAATTCTACTATTACCATTTGTCTATGTACCAAAACTACGTTTCCATTAGAGTCTATAATTTTCCTTTTCATACGATTGACACTTGATACCTGTTTGTTTGATTTGATAGCCGTTAATAAATATTCTTCAGAAAAGAAAGTATCTATCATCCTGACAACTCCTTTTTTGTGAGTGTAGAATTTAGGTATAAATGCTATTAAATCATTTTTTAATATAACTTCGTGGTTAACTAAACTATTGGCTATTTCTAAGGTATTAAAAATAACCTTTACTCCATTAACTCCTACCGTTTTATTGTCTATTACATCTTTTTTTAAAATTTCATCTTTAAGGAGAAAGTGCCCCATTTTAATTGGAAAAAGTCTCCCTAAATTTTTATTTTTATGTTCTACAAACACATAAAATGGACCATTATCTCCTGGTCTATAACTGTTATTCATATCTCTTAGCTGAACATACCTGCTGTTATCACTATCAGTGTTTTTTTCATCGGGCGGCTTATCGCCGCCCGTTTTTTCTGACATCACTTACGCCTTAAAAAACTCTAATATGCTCTCCGTAAATATCAATACCAAAACTAACAACTAATTACACTTATATTTTACAAGAAACAATCACCAGCTAATTCACAAAACTCGAATACGTCCACCCACCTTGACTAACGAATTCGAACTGGCGTTTTGTTTTATAACGCCAAATGATATGACAAATAATGCTCTTAGGGAATTCGTTTATTTTTATAAAATTAAGGTAATTAATGATTTAAATAAATGATAAAATTATAAATTTAGAGTTTTATTTCACTACCTTATATACATATCTTTACATATTTTTTACTTAACTATAGAGAAAAGTGATAACATATATAAATATTATATATCTTTATTACACTATTAACTATACAACAAAAAAGAGAGAGATAATAGCTTATGGATACTAGAATTAGACATTGTCATTCATCTTAAAAGAATCAATATTACTGTCCACATCAGAATCATCAAACCTGATATTTCTAGGTATTTCATGTAATGCATTAACGCAAGACTCGTAGTCTTTTAAATCGAATAAAACTTGTGCAAAACAACTATGGCACCAATAATATTTTTGTTGATATACGCATTCAATGATCTCATTAGCGTCTCATAAACTTCGTGAGTATGATCGTAACTCACTAGTAAAAATTTATTTAAGATCTCATGGACTTTTTTGAATGTAAAAAACATGATACATGATAAACATACGTTTAGGCGATGCTGCTGAAGCCAATATCCACTAGCCCATACACAATTACTGGAGTGTTCATCTTCAAATATATTCCCCCAATCTGATTTTCCTAATACAGCATTTCTTAAATGTGGCGGTATTTGTTTAGAACAAGCAATGAATTCTATTCCTTCGTATGAAGGAATAAGATCATTTTTAGCACTGCTTATCATCTCTTCCCATTTATATGAAGGGAATTTTTTTTTAATTATTTTTGTTAATTTCCACGGCAAGGGGGACTGCTCGATGAAATCTGATGCTGATACTACTGTTTCACAAATTTTTTTGATTGACAAGTCGGTCAATGATGGAGCATTCATCTATAACAAAAAAAATCTATTCTAAAATACTGTAATGTCCCCATGGTAGCGTTCTAAAACTATTTGAAATTAAATATCTTTTATTGTTATAAGGACTTAGCGCAATTTTTGTCTGTTCTATACTATAAACGTTATGGCTATATGCCCGAATGGAATGTTGAGTAGCAGTTTGTTCCTTAAAATGATAACAGTTTACATAATCATCGAATTTTATCACATTTTCTACTACATTATGTTTAGTTCCTTTTGCTTTTTTAGTGACTCGGCCCGATTGAACTTTAAAAGTATACATTTTTGAACGTAAGGGAAGTGCGGGTATTGCCGCCCACTTAAGCAATTTGTTGAATTAAACAAAAACTATGGGGCTTGAAACAGAATTTCAACTGTCAAAATATAGTCATGTTATCGACTTCTAATTATTTAAGCCTGAAAGTGTTGATTTATTTTATTTTGCGGAGTATTACATTTATATTCACAAACATACACTCGGGCGGAATTATCCGATAATGCGAGTAATTGCGCCCAGTGATGGTATAATACCGCCCAGGGTTACATTATATGAAAATCAAACACAAAATAATTATTTGCTCACAAACAACATCTATATATTTATTATATAAAAAAAAACATATTCAAAGAACTACTTAATTAAAAAAACGAATATAAAAACATTTAAAACTACACTCTAATTTAAAACTACACTCTATTTGCAATAATCGCATACAAAAGTTTTGTGATTATCGTAACCACTGCATTCTTTATGCGCCCATTTATGGCGAACTCCGCATCTGTACCACATTTCAGATTTTCCATATTCATCACAATACATGCATTCTTCTTCTATATCGCTGTTGGGATCATCGGAACTATGATCGTTGCAAATTTCCATTTCATCGTGGGATGAAGCACTTAAAAAACTATCGTCAAACTTGACTTTCCTCGTGGCGCGTTTTACCTTTTTGCTGACATTTTTGACAGGAAGTTTTTGCTTTCCTTTCTTCTGTAATTTTCTATTCTCTTTCTGCTCCAGTTCTATTTTTTCTATTTCTTATATATTTCTTATATTTTTTTCTATTCTGGAGTTGCCGTCAAAATCTTTGAAATGCCTAATTTTCTACCCCTCTTTTTTAATTTATTTTCATTCACTACGCACAACGGTGTCATTTGTTCAATAGATATATCTCCTTGTCTCTCGTTTATAAGCTCCGATTTTGATGATGAAGGAGCGACATCTGCCTGAGCTTCGATGACTTTTGATGTACTTGGAATAACATCAGGTTCATTTATTTCCAAGACTGCATCTTTTGAAGGTACTCGATTTGGTTTGGAGGTATAGGGAGTAATATCAGCTTCAGGAAGTTGTAGTTCGACAGCGGGAATGTTAGAAAGGGTGGAAGGCAAAAAATCTTCATCCGTGAAAATATTCGGTCTATATGGAACAATACCACTTATTTCAAAGCCTTTTTGAGCTTTTTCCATGGTGGCTACATGAACGAATGCTCGATTGAAAATTTCCGATATATCAAATGGTCTTATTTTTTGGTGAACATTTCGTCTCATATAGAGAGATCATTCACTTGAATAGGCAGATTTTAGAGGCCCAAAGAATGTCAGATCTAGTGGCTGTAGCTTATGGGACGTGGGGCGGAAACGATAACATAATGATCCCATTTTCACGGCAAAATTCATATGCAGATAAAGAACAATGACTGCTGTGATTATCAAGCAACAGCAATGCTGGGTTGTCCTTAGAAGTAGATGCGTGTTTATTAAAATGCTTAAGCCAAATCAAGAATAAATCTTCATTCATCCAGCCTTTGGCCGAGCATTCATATATGGCACCTACCGGTCCATTGCGTTTGAACTGATCCGACATTCGGATTCTAGGATAAATAAACATCGGTGATATATATATATATATATATATATATATATATATATATATATATATATATATATATATATATATATATATATATATATATATATATATATATATATATATATATATTTGGAATATATTCAATGGTTGAATAGCAGAGGTTTTATCGGTCAATAATTGGCAAATAAAAGACGTCAACTACTTTATTGCTTTATTAGAATACGTTTCGCTTTTATTTTTAAAAGCATCATCAGTTCACTACAAATAAAAAAGATTTTAAAATATAAGTAAACAAACCAACAGGGTTCATACTTACGAAAACAATTTGTAGGGTTTTTTTAAAGATGTTATAAAAACTCTACGATAACTTAACATTAAAGATTAAAAACTAAACGGGAGAAACGAAACAAAAAATAATACAAGTAAAACTGTAAGAACATTAGTTCATTTAATTTTAACCGATGGCTTCATTTGAACGTTGGTTTAAGCTCTTTCGAGGGTCAAACCACACTAATCTTTTCGATTGTTTTGGATCGGCTCGTCATAATTTTCACATGTGGCTTGTTATCGTCCATGTGTTTCTTTGGAATGCATGGTGCAGATTACGATTCTTAAGGGAAGTATCAAGCGGAAAAAGAAGAAATTTTGAAAGAAAAATAGGATTGAAGTTACTTTTTTTTTTTTTTTTATTTTTTTTTTATTGTTTTTTTTTTATTTATTTTTTTTTATTTTGTATGATGAGGGAATGATATATCTGACTCAAGTTGTCGATGTCGGTTCTCTTATTTAGGGAGGATGGATGTTTAAGAATTTGGCACATTTCAAGGATGGATCGCTTATGATGATTTTGTTGTTTGCACAGTATTTTGGTATTCGTGAAGTCGATACTGTGTTTGGTTGAAATGGCATGCTGTTCAAGGGCACAAGATGGTTTAGAAATCCTAATGTCGCTTTTGTGGGACGTTAGTCGACCTTGAAGGGAGCGGCTGGTCTGGCCAATGTAGCAGGAGTTGCACTCTGCACAGGGTACTTGATAGACGACATTAGTTTGTTCTAGAGGGGCCAATGGAGTTTTTGTCTTAGAAAATAACTTACCTAAGGTTCTGGTATTTTTTAAGGCTATTTTAACAGGTAAGTTTTTGAAAAGTTTGTTAAGCTTGGTAGTGATTTGTGGGAAGTACGGGAGCGAAGCATATTTAGTGGTTTGTTCAGGAGTGAGGGGGGACTTATTAATCTGTATTTTGTTAGATATGGACGCTAATGTTAGCCCATTGGGTGTTTCGGTAATGGACTGCCCATAGCTTTTGGAATATAGAAATTTATTGATGAAGGATGCCGGATACGAGTTATCTATGAGAATGGACTTCAGTAGATTAAGAGATTCTTCTTTGTAAAGCGGGTGTGTCAACATGTGTACTCTAAGGCTGAGGGCTTGTACCAGGTTAAGTTTGTATCTGATTGGGTGTGTCGAATGGTAATTTAAGAAACGGTTGCTAGCCATTTCTTTTCTGTACCAGGTAGTGACTAATCTGTTATCAGGTTGTAGCATTTTATTTTGAAGTCCCCTCGTATATGTGTTAGTTGAAATCTCCTTTATATATGCATTAGAATAACGAAGAATGTTTTCAATGTTTCTTAGTTCGTATCCTTCAATTTAAAACCCATATAATCTTTCGTTATTTTTTTAGGTTGCCGCCGCCGATAATAATTCATTTTATTGTTTATTTATGTCACAGGCGCAAATTCTTCGATATTTATTCTTTGTTCAAACCGCCCGATATTGCGTTTTCAAATTAATCTACGTCTTAATTTCCGTTGTGTTTAGTTTATACGCTAAGTGCTTTGTTTGTTCTAAATTATGCGAGCAATTTTTAAAGATAATTTCGTCACTTTCGTTGGAGCCGCGGTGATCTCCAGTGGTCCAGCGTCATGTCCAAATTCACGTTGAATTTGTAGTTTTCTGTTTTTGTCCCTTTTCAGGGAAATCTTCGTATTACGTTATGGAAATCAATTTTAGTAGCAGTTAATCGTCTAATTAAGAGGCAGAGTCATAAGTTTTGTGCTCAGTGCCGGCTTCGGCCTCAAATGGTTGATCCAATGTGCAGTGTGAGATCCAGTCCCTTTTGTTCGTGTGTTCGTGTCCAGGATTCAACTCCATCCACGTCAGATTTTCGTTCCAGATTATGGAAATGGTTTCCCTTTGTTCCAGAGTTTTGTTCTGGCAGTTTCAGTCCAGAGATGTTTCAGAGTTATGTGCGAAATAGTGAAATACAGGTAACATTTTTTTGTGTAAATTTAATAAGAGATTTATGACCCTTTATTTCATTTTTATGTAGTTGCCCCAATTAAAACCCCCTTGTCTTTTACTTATCCACGACCCCAGCTCTCCTACCAAAACCTGAGTGCCCGTTCGCATATGTTTCGATTATTTTGCTTGTCCTTCTCCACCCCCAGTAGTTTCTTCCCCCAATTTTCTACCCCTGGTATTAATGCCCCTGTGTCAGGCAAAATATTATCGTTACAAGGTGTGCGAATGATTCGCATATCTAAAAACGGGATACTGTTATCAACCTCAAATTCACATGTAAATTGTAGGTGAGGATCAAAGCAGTTAAAAACTGATAAGGTGTCAACCACCTTATCAGACGGGGTTGCTAAAATAAGATCGTCGACATACCGTTTTACAAAGGGAACCTGGAAATCTAACTTCTTGATACTCTCATTAATAAGATCATCTAGTACAAAGTTGACTAGAATCGGAGAAATCGTGGATCCCATAGGAGTTCCAAAAATTTGCCGATAATATTTGTCGTTGAAAATTAAATACTTGGTGTCAAAAATTAATTTTAATAATTCGGAAAAAGTTTCCCAAGATATCGGACTGTGGGGTTGGATTTGATTCCAATGGTTACGGAGAGAGGTTAGTACACTGGAAAGTGGAAGGTTTGTGAACAAGGATACTACGTCAAAACTTACTAAGACAAAGCCTCTGGGTAGTTGATAATTATTAATAAATTCACTGAACTGGAAAGAATCTGTTATGTTGAAGTCATTGTCATAATTGTATGCTTGTGACAGAATGTTCGTGAGGAATTGGGCTATATTTGTGTTCGGAGCATTTATTGACGATAATATGGGTCGCATACTTAGTTGTGGCTTATGAATTTTGGGGAGACAGTAAAATCTAGGAGTATAGCCATTATAATTATGGAGGGATTTGGCTAGTTTCTCGTCAATAATTTTTTTGTTTTTTAGTTCAGTGATATATCGGTTGATTTTGTTGGTGTAGGTTGAAGTGGGATTGCGAAGAAGTGGTTGATAGTATTTGCTATCATCTAGGAGTTGCTGGCTCAGGTTAATATATTGCTCTCTCATCATAAGGACTGTGGCATTACCTTTATCACTAGTTAATATCATTAGGTCAGGGTGTTTTTTTAAAAAAGTGGACGCTTGTTCATAAATAAGATCAAAATCGGTTTTGGCGTTGAAAGGTTTATGCGAGAAGTTAGTGAGAATGTTATTGGCAGATGATCTTAATTCAAGAAGGTCATTGGTTTCAGACTGAGATAGTATGTTTTCTATGTCAGCTACGAAATTACATACGGAGTAGTCCTTGATTGAGGGTTGTAATCCGAACTTTGGTCCGAGAGAAAGAAGTTTAAGGACGTTGTTGGGTATTTGGATGTCTGTGAGATTTTTTATCCATTTCACGTGAAATGGTAAGAGATTGAACGGAGTGGTCCCAAGCTTGTTTGATTTGTTTTGGAGATGAGATAGAGATTTCTGTAGAAAGAAGTTATATTTTTTGATTAGGGAAGATTCATATTGATCCAAAATGGCGGAGGGAAGAAGATGTTCAAGTTGGATGAATATGTTTGACATTTGTCGATGAATGAATGCTATATCGGAATGTACGGACGAAATATGGAAGTTCAATAATCGTGCTCTCACCTGCATGTTGATGAAATCAGCTCCTCTTATCAATTTGTTAGACAGGGAACCCATCGTAGACTGCATAAGGTGGTCGGTGCGATCACTAATAAAGCGTGGGTATTTCTTTGTCTTCCTGCATTGGATTAAAAAAGTCTTTTTTGCTTCGGTTCTCGCTAACTTCTCGTTCAGTTTGCTCCATCTCTTCAGTAGTATCGTACAGTTTAGGCCATAGTTTCGTCTGATGGTCACGAAGAATCCCTCTGTATATGTAGACATAGTAAAAAATACGACCGTTGATTAAATTTGGAATATATTCAATGGTTGAATAGCAGAGGTTTTATCGGTCAATAATTGGCAAATAAAAGACGTCAACTACTTTATTGCTTTATTAGAATACGTTTCGCTTTTATTTTTAAAAGCATCATCAGTTCACTACAAATAAAAAAGATTTTAAAATATAAGTAAACAAACCAACAGGGTTCATACTTACGAAAACAATTTGTAGGGTTTTTTTAAAGATGTTATAAAAACTCTACGATAACTTAACATTAAAGATTAAAAACTAAACGGGAGAAACGAAACAAAAATTACAAGTAAAACTGTAAGAACATTAGTTCATTTAATTTTAACCGATGGCTTCATTTGAACGTTGGTTTAAGCTCTTTCGAGGGTCAAACCACACTAATCTTTTCGATTGTTTTGGATCGGCTCGTCATAATTTTCACATGTGGCTTGTTATCGTCCATGTGTTTCTTTGGAATGCATGGTGCAGATTACGATTCTTAAGGGAAGTATCAAGCGGAACGGGGACGGACCTTTTTTTTTAAAAAGGATTCATTAATTCCTTTTTCTTTAAAAATCAAACAAATAAAAAAAAAAGAAAAAAAGAAGAAATTTGGAAAGAAAAATAGGATTGAAGTTACTGTCTTGTAAGGGTTTTTTTTTTTTTTTTTTTTGTTATTTATTTTGTATGATGAGGGAATGATATATCTGACTCAAGTTGTCGATGTCGGTTCTCTTATTTAGGGAGGATGGATGTTTAAGAATTTGACACATTTCAAGGATGGATCGCTTATGATGATTTTGTTGTTTGCACAGTATTTTGGTATTCGTGAAGTCGATACTGTGTTTGGTTGAAATGGCATGCTGTGCAAGGGCACAAGATGGTTTAGAAATCCTAATGTCGCTTTTGTGGGACGTTAGTCGACCTTGAAGGGAGCGGCTGGTCTGGCCAATGTAGCAGGAGTTGCACTCTGCACAGGGTACTTGATAGACGACATTAGTTTGTTCTAGAGGGGCCAATGGAGTTTTTGTCTTAGAAAATAACTTACCTAAGGTTCTGGTATTTTTTAAGGCTATTTTAACAGGTAAGTTTTTGAAAAGTTTGTTAAGCTTGGTAGTGATTTGTGGGAAGTACGGGAGCGAAGCATATTTAGTGGTTTGTTCAGGAGTGAGGGGGGACTTATTAATCTGTATTTTGTTAGATATGGACGCTAATGTTAGCCCATTGGGTGTCTCGGTAATGGACTGCCCATAGCTTTTGGAATATAGAAATTTATTGATGAAGGATGCCGGATAGGAGTTATCTATGAGAATGGACTTCAGTAGATTAAGAGATTCTTCTTTGTAAAGCGGGTGTGTCAACATGTGTACTCTAAGGCTGAGGGCTTGTACCAGGTTAAGTTTGTATCTGATTGGGTGTGTCGAATGGTAATTTAAGAAACGGTTGCTAGCCATTTCTTTTCTGTACCAGGTAGTGACTAATCTGTTATCAGGTGTGCGAATGATTCGCATATCTAAAAACGGGATACTGTTATCAACCTCAAATTCACATGTAAATTGTAGGTGAGGATCAAAGCAGTTAAAAACTGATAAGGTGTCAACCGCCTTATCAGACGGGGTTGCTAAAATAAGATCGTCGACATACCGTTTTACAAAGGGAACCTGGAAATCTAACTTCTTGATACTCTCATTAATAAGATCATCTAGTACAAAGTTGACTAGAATCGGAGAAATCGTGGATCCCATAGGAGTTCCAAAAATTTGCCGATAATATTTGTCGTTGAAAATTAAATACTTGGTGTCAAAAATTAATTTTAATAATTCGGAAAAAGTTTCCCAAGATATCGGACTGTGGGGTTGGATTTGATTTCAATGGTTACGGAGAGAGGTTAGTACACTGGAAAGTGGAAGGTTTGTGAACAAGGATACTACGTCAAAACTTACTAAGACAAAGCCTCTGGGTAGTTGATAATTATTAATAAATTCACTGAACTGGAAAGAATCTGTTATGTTGAAGTCATTGTCATAATTGTATGCTTGTGACAGAATGTTCGTGAGGAATTGGGCTATATTTGTGTTCGGAGCATTTATTGACGATAATATGGGTCGCATACTTAGTTGTGGCTTATGAATTTTGGGAAGACAGTAAAATCTAGGAGCATAGCCATTGTAATTATGGAGGGATTTGGCTAGTTTCTCGTCAATAATTTTTTTGTTTTTTAGTTCAGTGATATATCGGTTGATTTTGTTGGTGTAGGTTGAAGTGGGATTGCGAAGAAGTGGTTGATAGTATATATATATATATATATATATATATATATATATATATATATATATATATATATATATGTATATATATATATATCCCTGATGCACTTACTGAGCAGCACACAGTTATATTTCGACCTCTCTCCCAACTTACAGATTTTCCCAGTTGTTTGACACTTTTTGGGGCTATAATTTTCGATGGCACCTGCACCGTGGTAATACCTGTCTCGTCGACATTAAATATACGGCAGGCTTGAAAGTTATATTTTGTTAAGACTATATTTAAATTTGTGAAAAAAAGGCCTACACTTTCAGCATTAAAACCCGAAATTCTCCCTAAACTGGTTGCCTCGGGTTTCCTCAAACTAAGATTTGGATGCCGTTTTAAGAAAGCTTGAAGCCAGTCTTTACCGGCCATTTTTTTGTCATCGTTAAAGCAGTTTTTAATATTATTTTTAAGCGCAAACTCGTAGACGATTCTTCGTAAATCAGTGGCCGTTAGGCCATAGAACATCTTCGCCAGATAGATGCAGCGATCAGCCACTTGCTGTTCTTGTTCACTGGAAAATATAGGATTATGACCTAGTTGTGCTGCACAAGCATTGTTGGAATTTAGTCTATCTTTTAATGTAGAATATGGGATACCTGAAAAAAGAACATTAGAAAATGGATTAAAAAATAGAAATCCTTTATTACCAAACTCTCTTGCACTTTGCCCTTTTCCCTTTCCGTTTCTTAAACTGCATTTATAGCTTCCTGAAGTTGTTCTGCACTCCAAGTTGCCTTTTTCCGTGAATTTATCGTTGCCTTTGGCATTCTTTCTCCTAAATTAAAAATGTATAAATTAATGTTTAATACCGCTCACTGGAAGGTAATATAGCCCAAGTTGGGCGAAATTACCCGCCATCGCCATATTATAAGCAAAACAATTGTTAATCGTTATTTCTCAAAATATTGATATATATTATATATATATATATATATATATATATATATATATATATATATATATATAAGAGGACCGGTCACTAATTAATAAAAAAATCAATAAATTAAGTATAAAAATAAGTTACTTACAAATTATTTTCGAGCACGTAAATATTATAGCGGCACCACACAAAACACGATTATCTCTGTTAAACAACTAAACGTGCTTATGGCTGGCGATCTTGTTGCTCGCTTCTCTCGGTAGTATCGTGACGTCACACACTTGTCAAAGTTACTATTTCTCTATGTTTAACATATTGTATAGAGTGGGCGGTAATACCCGTATTTCCCCTAATCCCACAAATTTTGTCATAATTTCCCCTTTATTTTCATCCTTCATTACTCCCAAAACTTTTTTATTTACGCGAGGAATATTATAGATATTATCTGCAGCGTAATCAGATGTATCAAATTTTGATATATCTGATTTTATTACTTCCTCATATGCATCATGACAGTACAATTCATAAATAAAGCTATCAGTATCCATATACATTAAATAACATGTATCAGCGCCCAATTTTGGAAGCATATAGTCGTAATGAAATTGGTACATACATAACTTTGATATATCTAAAACAGTCATGCCAATGTATAAAGGTTTATTAAAAACGCTTATTTTAATACGCCGCGTAGACATACACTTTTCCAAAAAGGCTTACAATTAACCACAAGGAGTGGGGAATGGCAAAAGTATAAATTTAAGAGAAACTACGATGATCAGTTTACATTCACTTCGTCAACGGTGTTCGAAAAACAGTAGTGACATGAGTTCTCAAGATAGTGGGTATTTTTCAGACGATATGCATATCAACGAAGACTATAATCAAGAATTAGAAAGAATTTTGGAAAATTATGAGGCTGCTGCCAAATCAGAATTTTTCTACCTGCTTACAACGACATACACGTTATCGGGATATGAAATACAATGTGGTATAAGCCCTGCAAGATCATTTAGGCCTGCAGTGATTTTATCACAACAATATAAACCTAGCAGAATATCATTCAGCGTATACGAATGGTATTCCTTTATTTCAATCATCACACAACTAATTGATTTTTTTCAATCGACTGATGACAACGAGCACCAAACGTTTCCATGCGAAGAATACTGCACTGTTACCTCGATAGTTTACGATGATTGTAAATTCATTATTGTCATGAAGCATGGTGTGGAGTACTATATGGATGAAGAAGAAGTGAAGCAAATTGTTGAACTTAGCACTATCGTGATATCGCCTCGTATACATTTGTTAGAAAATTTGAACTTTTATGAATATTATTATAATGTTTTAGATTTTTGTAAAAATAGTGTAGTAGATAATTTAAGCCCCTTGCAAATATTGTATGCGTTTTGTTCTATAACGCCAAATGATATGACAAATAATGCTCTTAGGGAATTCGTTTATTTTTATAAAATTAAGGTAATTAATGATTTAAATAAATGATAAAATTATAAATTTAGAGTTTTTATTTCACATACATATACCTTTACATATCTTTACAATTACTATATTTACAATATTTTTATTTAAATATACAGAAAAAGAGAGAGGGATAATTGCTTATGGATTAGACGTTGTCATTCATCTCAAAAGAATCAATATTACTGTCTACATTAGAGTCATCAAACCTGTTATTTCTAGGTATTTCATGTAATGCATTAACGCAAGACACGTAATCTTTTAAATCGCATAAAACTTATGCAAAACAACTATGGCACCAATAAAATTTTTGTTGATATACGCATTCAATGGTCTCATCAGCATCATATACTTTGTGAGTATGATCGTAACTCACAAGTAAAAATTTATTTAATAACTCATGGGCTTTTTTAAATGTAAAAAAACATGATTTGCATACGTTTAGGCGATGCTGCTGAAGCCAATATCCACTAACCCATACACAATAACTGGAGTGTTCATCTTCAAATATATTCCCCCAATCTGACTTTCCTAATACAGCATTTCTTAAATGTGGCGGTATTTTTTAGAACAAGCAATGAATTCTATTCCTTTATATGAAGGAATAGGATCATTTTTAGCACTGTTTATCATCGCTTCCCATTTATATGAAGGAAATTTTTTTTAAATTATTTTTGTTGATTTCCACGGCAAGGGGGACTGCTCGATGAAATTTGATGCTGATACTATTGTTTCGCAAATTTTTTTGATTGACAACTCGGTCAATGATGGAGCATTCATCTATAACAAAAAAAAATCTATTCTAAAATACTGTAATGTCCCCATGGTAGCGTTCTAAAACTATTTGAAATTAAATATCTTTTATCGTCATAAGGACTTAGCGCAATTTTTGTTTGTTCTATACTATAAACGTTATGGCTATATGACCGAATGGAACGTTGAGTAGCAGTTTGTTCCTTAAAATGATTTAAACAGTTTACATAATCATTGAATTTTATCACATTTTTTACTACATTATGTTTAGTTCCTTTTGCTTTTTTAGTAACTCGGCCTCATTGAACTTTAAAAGTATACATTTTTGAACGTAATCCCACAAACTTTGTCATAATGTCCCCTTTATTTTCATCTTTCATTACTCCCAAAACTTTTTTATTTACGCGGGGAATATTATAGATATTATCTGCAGCGTAATCAGATGTATCATATTTTGATAGATCTGATTTTATTACTTCCTCATATGCATCATCACAGTATAGTTAATAAATAAAACTATCAGTATCCATATACATTAAATTACATTTATCAGCGCCCAATTTTGGGAGCATATAGTCGTAATGAAATTGGTACATACATAACTTTGATATATCTAAAACAGTCATGCCAATGTATAAAGGTTTATTAAAAACTAGATCTGATTTAATCAGTTCTATAGCTACTAAATTTTCATTAAATATTTTTCTGCTGTGAAACCGTACACTAGAAATTAAATTTTTAGCACCATACCGTCCATTCCATGATCTGACTAGTTTTACTATTCGATGTTTCCGGATGTTCTCCATAGTCTTACCAAATATGCTATTATTGGCCAACTTATACAGGTTTTTTCCAAAATCGTTCGTAGCTGTAGCTCGTAGTTGAGTATTTAATTCGATGTAGGGCCGCAGCCAGGCAGACTGTTTAAATTTTAAAATTTTGTGAATCTTTTTTAAAACTAATCCATTAGCCAACATCTGTTTTAAATTTCTATAATGAACGATATATTCTTTTTTATTATAAAGTGTTGTCATTAGTTTCGAATGATTTGAACCCGCAGCTTTACGGTGTTCAGCAGCGAATGGAAAATCTGAGTGCAGATCATGTAATTTGCGAGGATATTCCAAGTCAACTTGTAACATGTACCCTACGGGAGAGTCATCTGGTACAGAAATAACATCAAAGTCTTTGTCATTCATCCATTCGAATCCTTCGTAGGGCAATGGCTCTCCCATTGCCCACCCATATAAATTATTGACGTCAAAATACATTAAGTACTTTGAGGGCTTTGTAGGATCATATTTAGGCATGTACTTATTATTAGCTTTTGACATTCTAACGCTACATACTGAAATTCCTCCACGAATTGCTTTCTCAATAAACATTATCATGTCAACGTCACGCAATAACTCTAGTTTACACCTTACGTATATCAACATACAATCCCAAGAATAACCTGGCATTGTGTAGTACCACGCTGGATCTAAACCATAAGTTATTGTGCATTTTTTTCGAAAATTTTCATAACATCTGCCAACAGCAAAATATCAGTCTTTAAGTACAAATCTGAATATTGACCTAAATTAGCAATGCTAAATTGATCCCAAACTGTTTTAGCATGAGCATACTGTTCATCTGCAAGACCCTTATCGTTTAGTTTATTATAAAATGCCTCTATCGGAGGTAAATCGGTAATGTTTAATTTTTCCCAACAATCAATAAAATTATAACAAAAAACCCCTTTTTTAGTTATTCTCGTTTGCAAATTATAAAGCCATTTTTATCTAATGTTGATGCTAACTCATCTAAAGAGGTCCCTAAAAATCTTAATGAATCAATAAATCGAAATTTTATGTTAGTAACTGCATCATTAAGTGTAAATGAAATGAAAGTGTATTTTTCTTTATTGACTGGAAGTAGACTAATATCTCCTTTTTTACTTAATTCTGAAATTATAAAATGTAATCATAAAATAATTAATAAATATATTAAATTTTTTTTAAATTTAAATTACATGCCTGGTGGGCGAAATTTTTGAACGCTCCTGTAAAATGATCGTGATCTCTGACAACGATATCTGTAGGAGAAAAACATTTTTCGCATATGTGACACACTGTAGCCCCACAAGTACTTGGTGTTTCCTCCATTGGTATAATTGTCTTCATTTTTGAATAAATACTTTGAGCTAAATTTGGCATTTCATTAGCAAATCAATCCATGCAGTCAATGCCTCTATAGCTCTTATAAAAAGACAACTTTTCATCATAACTACATTTTACATAGTATCCGGCACTATACGGAATATGTTTTTGATATTTTTTAGTAGAATAAGATGTTTGGTGATCTGTAACTTTTTCTAGCATGCACTCAAAATCTGCATATATAACAAATGGTGTTGTTTGTTTATAAGTATAATTTTTAAAACTAACAGCTTCATATTTAGGAAATGACATTTTACAATTATTAATATCTGCACACATTTTTTCATGTTCAGACAATTTCCCTTCAGTTGAAAAATAATTTAAGCATCTATTACAAAGAAATAATTTGGTCTTTCTTTTATTTACTTGTCTAGAAATTAATCTAGACAAGTTCGTAATGTGGCAGTAGTGGTACTTAATTTCAGAATTATCATTATCTACTGGAGGTGCTTCATAATCGTTTAATTTAGGAAAATACTGATTTTGAATTAAAAGAAGATTTACGTGTTTGGCAACTACTGTTTTAGTTAATCTTGCTGGATATACTGCGAAAAATGACTTTTCATTATTTTCTATCAATTCTAAAGCATATACATTGACGGAAGCATTATTTAATTTTTCAAATTTTGAAATTTGATGTAACGGCATTGGTGCCTCTAAGTCTTCTGTTTTTAATACTGTACTGTACCATGGATATGAGGATGTACGTTCTTTATGTAGTTTAGCCGGATAAAGGGCACTAACTATTGCCCAATAAAAACATGCCTGATCTGAATTTTTTACATTAATACAAGCACGCTTTTTTTGAATAGACTCTGGGAGTTTAATATGAGATGAACCATTTCCAATTTCATATCGATTAATATTTACTTCTAAAGATACAATTTTATTTAATGCAAAACCCGAGTCCTTTTCCCGAAATTCGGATAACTTATTATTTATTTTATCTATAACATTCTCAAAAAACCATCGCTCTGTATCAGTAGATATGTCTAATATAGCATTTTTTGTATTAAAATAATTAAAAGTTAAAATTTCCTCCTCCCCAGATTTTTTAATAAATTCTCCGCAAAAACAAACATTAACTTTAACAACTTTATCTGCTTTTAAAATTTTTATGATTTTATTTTTAAAAATAATATAACAATCATAACTCTTGTTTTTAGTTTATTGTCTAGTCCCATACCTACATGTCTATTTAAAATACTTTGTTTAAAATGTTTAAAATGTCCGACATGCGTTTGCAGTTTTCTAATTGTACCTATAGGCAAATTGCGTTTTTTTATTACTTTATTGCAAGTTTTAATTTGTTTCGTTATGCGTTTCAACCAAACTTCTTCGTCTTTAGCTGTAAATTTATCAAAAACTATCTTTCTGACTCTTTTGATGAATAACAATAAATTTTCACATTGTTTAACAATATCCATAATGCTTGCTTACCTCTCTCTCTTTCTTTTGACGCTCTAGATTATTTTGAAGCTTGACATAGGCTGGTATTTTCCTCCCAACTCCACCTGGCCCTGATATACTAATGAGTATTTTCCAGAACCAAACTCGGGCACTGCTGGTAGGTATACTTCTGTTACACGTTCCGGCAAAAACACCACCTCGTCGCCTATGTCGAGTAGTACAGATGTACCAAATTTAGTTTTGACAATTTTTGCCTCCTTTATCGGTTGCGGGATGTCTATCGGCAAGTCTTTTAATTTTCTTATCGGTTTTCTGGCTGCAACGATAGATGCTGAATTAATCTTAGTTAAATCCATCTGAAATAAAAGAATAATATACTAGCAAAGCAGAAAAGTTGCAAAATAAAAAGAGAAAAATGAACAGTAAAACAAACATAATTGGCAATTATTTAATGCAACTACAGATGCTGAATTGATTTTTATATAGAATACGAAAAACATAAAAGTAAAAAGACAAAATGCTAACGTCTTTTTTGTAGACAGTTATTGCAACTACAGGTGCTGAAATTTTATCAAATCTCGGAATGTTATAAACAGCAGAGCAAACAACATCTAATTAAAAAAAAAAGAATAAATCTTGATTTTGGCACAGAATAATTACGAAAAACATAAAAAATTAAAAAAAAAGACAAAATGCTCTTTTTTGTAGTCAGTTATTGCAACTACAGATGCAGAATTTTTATCAAATCTCGGAATGTTATAAACAGCAGAGCAAACAACATCTAATTCAAAAAAGAATAAATCTTGATTTTGGCACAGAATAATTACGAAAAACATAAAAAGTACAAAAAAAGACAAAATGCTGTCGTCTTTTTTGTAGACAGTTATTGCAACTACAGATGCTGAATTTTTTATTAAATCTCGGAATGTTATAAACAGCAAAGCAAACAACATTTAATTCAAAAAAGAATAAATCTTGATTTTGGCACAGAATAATTACGAAAAACATAAAAAGTAAAAAAGACAAAATGCTATCGTCTTAAAAAATCAAACAACATCTAGTTCAAAAAAGAAAAAGTAAAAAAAAAACTTTAAAATGCTAGCGTCTTTTTTGTAGACAGTTATTTACTGTAACTACAGATGATGAATTTTTATTAAATCTCAGTATGTTATAAACAGCAGAGCAGAAAATATCTAGTTGTATTTAAAATAAAAATCTTAAAATATTTAATACAGAATAATTACGAGGAAAATAAAAAGTAAAACAGAAATTATTTAACATTCAAAATGCTTGCATGAGGTCACAATTATTTAATTTAAAAAAATCTCAAACTTACCTTGCAATCTAGTTACACTAACACACACTGTCAGAATAAAATTGATACTGAATGTTGAAATGATTTCGCTTCAATTTAAAGCTGCTGTACCCTCCACTTTAGAGTGATAAGACGATTGTATTGACGTGTTTTAGAATGTTTGTGCTTGCAAAATATGTACGGTTTAATCATTTTGTTGTTGGTTTGAAAAAATACCAGCATTCCCCGTGCACGTGCTAAGAAAGGCAGTTCAATAACAAAATGTGGGTATGATAACAAAATAACGGCCAATTAAAGTAGTGTTTGAGATAAGAATGTCGGTCGCTATTTCCTTTGCGGTGAGATAATTTTCTGCTATCATTTATTTTGCGTCGTTATTTTCAACATTTAATTATTTCTTAATAATTTACGTAAATAACTTTGAGATTAGATTCCCAGCACGTGGTATGTAAATGTTCTGCTAACATTTATTTTTCATCGTTATTTTTAACGTTTTTACTTTAAATATTTCTTAATAATTTGTATAAAATAACTTAATTAAACATTTTGGGGATTAGTATAAATCAAGGTGCTTGTCTGTTTACATGTCTTATTGTTGCTCTCTGTAACTGTGTGTGCAGAAAATAGCACTCTGGAGTATGCTAGTTCTTTTCTAATGCGTTTCGGATATCTAAATGCGTCAAGTAATGCTATTTCCAGTGTAGATGTGGCCTTAGTTGAATTTCAAGAAAGATACAATCTTCCGGTGACCGAAACATTAAATAATGATACTATGAATTTGATGAATAAGCCTCGATGTTCTGTTGGCGACAATAACTATGCAATTCATTCGAAGTGGAATAAAACGAAATTAAGTTGGTATTTTCCTCAAGCTATTAGTAATCCTAGTTATATAAATCTTACTGCAGAAGCTTTCGCTAGATGGGAGAAAATATCTAATTTAAAGTTTAAACGAGTAATAATACCTTCTTCAAAGCCAGATATTACTATAACTGTGGTGCCAAATAATCATAATTTTCGAGCAAATTGTCAAGGAACCTCTAAATGTTCATTTAATTTCGATGGCCCCGGAAAAGTATTGGCCCACGCATACTATCCCAGCGCAAACGGTGAGTGTACCGAAATTCATCTTGATGCTAATGAACGGTGGTATGTACGAAATGTTAGAGCTCCTGATGGTGAAGTAAAGTTTTTGGCTGTCCTAATGCATGAAATTGGTCATTCCCTCGGACTGGAACACAGTAATAGTGATTCGTCTATTATGTATGCTTGGTATCAACAAGATGTGCCAAATTTTGGTGATGATGATAAAAAGGCAATGAGCATGCTATATGGACAAACAGAAGCTCCCTCTTCGATACCAACAACAACACCAGTTACGCAAGCGCAAACAATTTCGCAAACCAGGAGCTATGTACCGAAAACACCTGAACTAAAAAACGGGGCCTATTTGCCGAAAACACCTGCAATAAAAAACATATGTCTAATTCAGTATCCCGATTTTATGTTTCTAGCCACATCTCCACAGTTTCCAAATTATCGAATGTACGTTGGGTCTGACAAATATTTATGGAAGTTTGATTTAAATGAAATGCGTCTTCCAAAACATCCTGAATTAATTACCGATTATCTCCCTAAGGAGTTGAGGTCTAATCAAGATTCGCATGTTTTTAAGAATTACGAGGGACACTTAATAACTATAAGCAATAATAAGTATTACGCTGCATCTTTCCCCAATTTAAAAATTCAAAAAAGTTTTACATTTCCTTCTTTACCTGCGAGAACCAAAATAAATGCCTTATTTCAAACAAACAGCGGTCAAACATATTTATTGTACAATGATAATTCATACACTGAATTTAATGAAGCTGGAGATGTCTTAAACCGTGGTCCAATAAATTATCTGTTCCCCGGAATACCGGATAAAATAACATCAGCATTCAGGTACACGGATGGGTTTATTTCTTTTTCTTAAAGTGCCGTCTCCTCAATGGAGGTTTTAAAATCTTCTCTATCTTCAGCTGTTCTTATTAGCTGTTCAAAATTTAGCCCTGTCCATTGTCGGATGTTTCTGAGCCACGATAGTCTTTTCCTTCCTAGGCCTCTCTTTCCCTCGATTTTTCCTTTCACTATCTTCTTCTTCTTCATGTGCCTTGTCCGTTCCGAACGTTGGCAATCAACATGGCTATTCTGACTTTGTTTGCGGCAGATCTGCGGTCTCTCTCTAACACTTTCACTATCAGTTGGGCATATTGGTACTTATTATTTCTCAGTATGTGGCCTAGGTATGATGTTTTTCTAACTTTTACTGTGTTAAAAAGTTCTCTTTCCTTGCCTATTCTATGCAGCACTTCTTCGTTTGAGGTATGCGATGTGGGTTTATTTACTTTTTTCAAAACAATACCTATTATAAGTACAGCGAATACATACGTAAAGTTGTAGCAGCAGGAACGTTCAGTTGGGAACTTTTTGGGATACCCTGCCCTGAAGACGGCCTATTAAAACAATTAAAAACTTTGTTAAACAAAATTGTAATTATATACGAATAAAGAATGCTGTGTTCTTTCTAAGTGATAGTTCTTTTAATAAAAAAAATTATATTGTTTATCTTGTTGTTTTAATTAAATTCCAAAATTCAAATGGTCTGTCGCGCCCTTCATATCTACGGGATCCCGATGCATCGCGTGAAAAATTAAGGTAACGACCGCACATCTGGTTCGCGCACCGTACGACCCACCTAAAAATAGGATCGCGCACCACGCTGGGACGTCGCCAGTACGTCACGAAATGCGACGTCTCTCTCTAACACATTGTTTTCCCTATGCTGGTAGTCATGGCCGTGTTGATCATCTGCTACTCTGTGAATATTCGCAGGTGTTCTAACACGTTTTGTCTGACCAGAGGGCTTCCTATTTGTCGCAGAATCATTTTCACGAAATTTATTCACCCATAATTTTACTAAGGGAGCTGATGGTGCATCAGCTAAGCGGCTAATGTTATAGTGTTAGCAAAACCGACGACGAACTATGGTGAATGAATCATCGCCTTTAAAGTATGACTCCAGCATATAAGCGCGTTGTTCACCCGACCACTGCGCCATGGCCATACTGACAATACCAGAGCTGACAATACTGACAATGAATTCTCTACAAATCCGCACGATTCTACGTGGCGACGGTAGTGGTACGACTTCATACAATTGCACAGGGTCGGCATAAGTGTCATTTGAAAAGTTATCACACAGTACGTAAAGCGATGTTTCTAGGATAGTGATCAAAAACTTATGATACAGTAAGCTGTTCAGCTGTTGTCCTAATCCTATCCGCCGCAAATACAGCTTTTAAGAGATTCCAAGAAGAAAACAATAAGACATTATGTAGTTTACATTAAGTGAACACGTGCAAGCAATAAATATGACCGAAAGCACGTTCTTTCAAAATGACTCATTGGTAAACAATTTTATATTATAGAGGTTGTGGAAACATTTCTTTAAGTTACTGAGGGCCAATACTGATATTTTTATTAGGGTTATGGAGGTTGTGTATTTTAAGTTGTAGAGGTTTTGGGCTCCGATGGGAAGGAAACATATAATTTTTTGAAGTTATAGAGGTTTTTAAGTTATTGAGGTTTGACTTATCGAGGTTCTACTATATATATATATATATATATATATATATATATATATATATATATATATATATAATTAAATATTGGGGAAATCTGCAAGAAAGACTCTAATGAGTATCAATTGTTTCGCCGAACGTTTTCGCCAAAGAGAATTAATTTGGCTTCTTCAGGGCTGAAAGGGAATAAATTATAATTAGCTACCATATATTATCTATTAAAAACATCATTGATCTTACCGTAACTTAGAATTTTAGAGTTAGAATATTAAAAAAAAACTTTGCTAGTAACAACATACCTAATGGTGTTTTTTCTTACTATGTGCAAAAAACAGTTTTTTTAACGTTAGAAATGTTAGGTAGCTTTGAACTTGAAACGTAAAGTTTTACCCAAGGTTAATCGAAAACCCCAATGCAACTACATTATATATATATATATATATATATAAAGATTTTGTATGTTGTAAGGTATGTTGGACACGCGCAATGCTCTCACCATAACCTTCTCACCTTTTTTGAAAGTAATTGGTCTTCTTTTCCTATTTTGGTCTTGCCTCTGGATATATTTTTCGTTTGCTTTCCGCAATCTTTTCTGCACATTTTCCATTATCTGTGTGTATTCCTTTTGTTCTCTATCTTTCCATGGTCTTAGTGGCATTATACCCTTCATTATATATTCTGGGGTCTCTTTCGTTACGGTGCTCGGGATGGTATGTTTTTGTTCCTTTTGCAAATTATTGTTTTAATATTTGAAAAGCCTTCTCCTGTTCTTCTTTCCAATTCCATTTTATCCCTTTCTTTAGCAATTTTATTAGAGGAATTTCCTTTTGGCTTAAATCGGGAATTAGTTTTTTAAAATAATTGATCGTGCCAAGAAAACCTCTCAATGTTTTCAAATTCGTTGGTCTTGGATATTCATCAATGAGCTTGACTCGGTCTTCGGCTAAGCTAACTGTTGTAGTGTCCAATTGAAAACCTAGATAAATTACTTCCTTTTGGAGAAATTGACATTTTTCGATGTTTAATTTTAATCCCGCTCTGTCCAATTCTTCCAGAATTATCTTTATATGTTTCATATGGCTCTGTATATCTCGTGAAAAAATCAATTGAGAACCTGGGAATAAATTCTCGTCTAGTGTAATCCCTCCTAAAATTTTGTCCTCTCTCTCTGTATTCCTGAGTTTCTCGGTGTCTATAATTTTCTTGTGACCTTCTTGCTCTTTTTCCTGTATCCGTGATGCCCTTATTTGTAGGAATTGGCATAAACTATCGATGTCTTTGTAGTTTTGTAGATTGATTTGATCTTCAATTGTGTCATCAAAGTGTCTTGCAATCAACTCTACTAATTGCTCGGATGAATAATTGTATTGCAGATGTTTTGCGTTACTGTACATTTGCAATGCGTATGTTTTTTCTGATATACCCATCCTCTCATGGTATTTCCCATTTTGCAATTCCTTGTTTATCTGTAATTGCTCTGTCTTTCCCCAGAAAAAACTCAGAAATTTATTTTCAAATTCTTGCCAATTTTCAAATTCCTCCGCTTTGCTGTCGAACCATAGACACGCCTCATCTTTGAGATGATTTCTGATCATTTCCTTAGCTGTCTCAAAGTTTCCCATGTATTGTATCTTCTTCTTTAGATTATTCATGAACGGTACGGGGTGAAGTTTTCTTACATCCCCGCCAAACTGTAATTTTACCTCGCTTGTTCCCTGGATAAACATTTTCCTTCTCTCCCCGGATTTTTGTTCCTTTTTGATTTCCTCCATTTTTCTTTCTATTTCTCGCATGTCTTCTTGTAACGCCATTTCAAATTTTGTTTCTAACTATTCTAATTCCTTTTTCTGTACAGTCTTAATATCTTTCATTTTAGTTTCTATTTCTTCTCTCTGCATCTCTAGTTTCCTCTCTGTTTCTTCTCTGACTTTTTCTAAACAGACTTTTACCTCATTTTCATATTTGTCCAAACGCTTTTCCATTTTTCTCTAATTTTCTTCTAATTTTTGTTCTATTGCTAGCCTTGTTTCCCGTTGGTTTTCTTCCATTGTCTGTTTTGTTTCAATTTGGTTTTTCTCTATTGTTTGTGTCTGTATTTGCATCATTGCTAATAATTTTTCCAGCATCCCTGTTTCTTTTCTTTTCTCCATTATTGTAGCATTTCCTTCATTATCCGATCCTTCATCAATAATTGTTTTCTCTTCTATCTTATCCTCTTTCCTTTCTTGCGTTTTGCTTTGACTCCTTGTGGTCGACATGTTAGTTAGATTATTTATCCCCGCCAAATATGAAGCTTTGAAATTTGTGCAATAATATCCCCCCCAAATATGAAATTCGAGTAATGTTGCAAAGACGAAAACTTTTCCTCTTATCCCAAATGCAATAAATTCAAATAAATGCAATAAAATTTTAAAACTTTTGTCAGTTGTAAAAATCAATCAAATATCATAAATTATATCATGTAAAAATTTGTACCTAGAGAAATTTGAAATGTAATGTCATAAAAGCAAATATTATAAACTTTAACCATCGGCAAATAAATTTTCAATCAATCTGCTTTCTTTCTCTATCCGTTTAAATTTTAACTAGAAATACTTTCTACGCCTTACATGTTGGGGGCCATTTATTAAGATTGTTTATTTTGACTTTAATCTTAGTTTATTGAGCCAATAAAAAAGAATTATAACTTATTTGTTATCAAAAGTAAAATAATCCTTATATTACCTGTGTTCGATGGATTCAAAAGATTTTCTAGTTGTCTTTTATCGGGAAGAGAAGAAAGGATAAGAATACAAATATATTATATTACAAAGATTTACGTTTCTTTATTTTATATGAACGAATAAAACAATTATTAAATTCTGTCGTTATCTTATCAAACAGCATACAAGAAAATAAATCAAATTTTTATAATAATAAGATTATAAAGCTACATACATTTATATTACGTGAAAACCAATTTTACTTAAAATTTTCTTTACTTGAAACAAGAAACAACAAAACTTTAAACTTTTGATTAGCCTAACAAAACCTCAGTTCTTAAATTTGAATGCTAATGACCATGATGTCAAACCGATCCTTCACAGATATAAAATTCAATTGTACAAACACTTACAGCTTATTTTCTTCTTGAGTTGTATGTTGGAACATACCCCATCCTCAACGATGTGATCTCTCCTCTTTGGCACCTCGGCTCCTTCTTAACGTCTCTGCAAACCTCCTGCAGACTACACAAAAAACACCTGATTCACTTCTCCAAACTCAGCTACTTATTTATGACACCAGAACCTCCTTTTGTCAACTTGATGCCGTAAGAATACTTTCACATATACTTTATAAAATGCCCACGGTAGATACAAGGACCTCTTTTAATCTACTTGTTATCTCCTTCTGCAAACTATTCACTTCTTTTCGTTACGCCAGTATCCAAACTCACGAACCACACCCTATCTTGAGATAAACGACTGTTTCCTTTCGATGACCAAAATATAACTAACTCCTCCGGTCTCCTGATCGGCTCACAAATTCCCATTTAAAAACGACCGTCCAATCAAAAGCTCAAATTGTGTTTACCATGATTTTGGAAAAGCCTAATTTCGGTTTCAGAGAAAAACTAAATAGCTTACTTTAAAATTGGTTTTGTCAATACACAATTTATACATATTTCAAAAGATTAGAATATGGTCATTTAATACTCGACTATACAAACAATGAAAAGATTAACTAAGACAGGTAAAATGTCTTCTAATTCCAAACAAAGGTTTTTTTGATAATTTTGTTTGAAACGGAAAAAGGTCGTTTGCCAAACAAATTTCTATTCTTATCTACACTAAATCTTATCTTAAATTACTATATACATTTTTGTTTATAATGATATCTTAAAATTTTATTCCGATGGATATTTTTATTTATTTTTCTTTGGTTGGGAAAGAAAAAGTATGACAATATATGTCACAAACACTTTAACTTCTCAAAAAAAAAATGTATTTTCAAAATTTTATTTAGAATTTACAGAAATATTTACTACAACTAAATAAGAACTAATAATAATGATCGTCGGCTTCTTCCTTCCTTCTTTATAGCCTCTGCTCTTCGGAATTTGCTGACTAGATAGTCGGGGAGTTTCTATCACATTTCTCCTCCCTCCTTTGGTTCGTATTTCGTCCTCGAAGTCCTAGTAACCTCTGCAATTAATTCATTCAGAATTTGAATTTGGGCAGGATGAAGTTTCATACCAAATAAAATTTGGGAAATTTTTCTTCGTTTTTTAATTAGGAATATTGCTAAAAATGCTAAAACAAAGAAAAGTATAACAATCGAAGTGGTGCTCAGTCCCATTGAAAGTGGTGGTAAAACATCTATTGTTTCGAGGGGTTAAATTTGAAAATGAGTATTTGGAATCGTTAACTTCTCAATTTTTATCTGGTGATCCGGCAGTAGTGTTATGGGTACTATTTTTGGTATTGAAATGTCTTCAGATGTTTTCTTCCTTCAATGACGATTGGTTCTTCTGTCGTTAGTAAACTGGTTGATTTTACTTCATGTTGTTGAATTATTATTGTATGGATTATTTCTAGCAATATCACTTTGCTGATTTCTTGGAAAAAAGTCTCTGTCACTATGGTCTTTGTGCAATTATGGACATTTGGTATTGTACAAAGGGATTGTATGTTTTTGGTACAAATGATGTGGTCACTTTCTCCAATGCAACTTTCGAACCATTTGTTGTTAACATAATCGGATGTAGGTGGTAAAATCATGATGTGATCTTTATTTGGGATTGGATAAATCCTAAAGGTGGTATAGGAAGTTTTGTGGAGAATCGGTATTTTAATTATTATGAGCATTGTATTGGCGGTTACACAGACTAACATTTTAGATGCTTTGATTAGTTCATACGGATATTCATCACTGATAAGAAGCGAAGTTCTAGGACAACGTTTAAGAAGATTTTCTTTTAAATTGTCTAACAGCCGTATTCAACAACAATTTTTAAAATTTAAGCATTTCCTAAGAGAGGATAAGTATCACCAAATACTAATTTGGTATTCACCAACCCTTAAGAATCTCTTATATTGTTAAGAATTTCCTAATATTTAGGCAACCGATATTTCGATTCCTAACAGTTTAGGCGTTTCTTTACCAACTATTTGACAGTTATTCATATAACCTAAAAGTTTGTTGTGTAGTGTATAATCTTGTTTTTTTATTTTATTATGGAAGCAATTGAATTGTTAGAAATGTTGGACAATTTAGATGATAATTCTGAGGATGAAAGACGTCCGCGAATTCTAAAACGGCGAAAAAATTTATTCGAAGAATACGACAATCTCGATTTTTTCGACGTTTTAGGATTAAAAAGACTACAGCATTGTTGATTTTACAACAAATTGAAAATCAGCTGGAATTTGATGATGACAGGTAAATATATTTCACAAATTTTTGCGTTTAAGTAATAATTATATATATTTTTTTAGAAATGCTTCAGTATCACCCATGAACCAGTTGTTGTTGACCCTACGTTTCTTGGCTACAGGTAGTCATCAAATTGAAATGGGTGACTATCTTGGAGTAAGTCAAAGCACAGTTTCAAGAATATTGAAACGAGTACTAAGTGCGATAATAGATTTGTCTCCACATTATATCAAATTTCCAGAAAGAAATGAAGAAAGAGATACAATCAAACAACAATTTTATTAAATAGGTGGATTTCCCAAAGTTGTGGGCACAATTGATTGTACTCATGTAAAAATACAATCTCCAGGTAAATTTTTAATTTATACATTTGTTAAATAATTAATGTAGGATGTATGTACCAATTGCTAAAAAGTACCATAGTTGTAGAAACACTCAATAAAATTAATCTGTTGCATCCTGTATATACACAAAAATATTAAATTTAACATTCCAAAGAAAAACCAAACAATATAATAAACCTTTATAGTTTTAATGGAACATTTTGTTTTATTTTTTAGGAGGAAATGATGCTGAATTATTCCGTAATAGAAAAGGATATTTTTCAATTAATGTGCAAACTGTAGCAGGCCCTGATCTAAAAACAATGAATATTGTTGCACGTTGGCCTGGATCCACACATGCTTCTGCTATATTTCAGAATAGTCAGATATCATTGAATTTTGAAATGGGAAGATATCCAAACTCAGTATCGATCGTTCCTTTGACCGAGTCAGTCGTTAATTTCGTTAAAGGCCGAGCCGGTTCCTAATTACTTGGTGTTTGGATTTAACTTTTTACATATAAGACAATAATTAAAAAGTGTAAACTGATAATTAATACGAAATAATATCGGTCCCCGATGGGGGACAAAAATAAACAAGGGACGTCTTTTATGACGACAGATACTGACATGAATAACAGTGATTTAAGTGTTAATAATATTAATAATAAATCTAGTGAGGATAGTGATGTCCAGAAAACAGCGAAGCAGTTGGAACCGAAAACATTCAATCTCCTCTCAGATAAGTACAACGTGCAAAATATTTGGGTATATATAGAAAGTACCGACAATAACAATTTAGGTAGATTGCATCCAATGACTGTGGGTCATATTCTTTTTAAAAAATTTAATCTTAAAAGCATTCTTGAAATTAAAAGTATAGGCCGTAACCGGATTAAAGTGTTATTAAAATCACTTCTAGAGGCAAATAATTTAGTAAAACATCCACTACTGAAAACAGAAAATTTAAGAGCATTTATACCGAACCATTTACTAGAAATTAAAGGGTTAATAAGAGACGTGGATACTCGTTATGATATCCACTATCTCATGGAAAATATCGAATCAGACTCACGCGTTACTAACATATATAGGTTAAATAGAAAAGTCCAAAAAGAAGACAAAACAGTCGAATTTGTACCTAAAAAATCTATTGTCGTTACTTTTGAGGGGAATATTTTAACAAATCGCGTAGCTTTTAATCGAGTTTTTTTCTCAGTTGAACAATTTGTAGGTAGAATAACCCAGTGTTACAAATGTTTGATATAGGCATGTATCTAAACAATGTAACAGTACTCAAGAAAGGTGTATAAATTGCGGTGAGATTAAAGATGATAAACACAATTGTGATAAAAATTTGATTTTTTGTATACACTGTAAAAGCAGAGATCACGTATCTATCTCAAAAAAGTGTCCCTCTTATGACAATCAAAAAAAAATTAAAAATATAATGATAGAGCAAAAAACCTCATTTAAGGAAGCCAAAGAAATATCTGAAAATTCCTTATCCAGTTTAGTAAGTCACAATTCCTTTTCACCGCTAACAAATTATGACAAACATTTTCCAGAACTTTCTAACAACGATCGTATATCGTTATCTCATCCAAATCGTAATCAAATCTCTACAAATTTCAATGGCAATCAAAATAATTCCTTTTCCCAACAAACTCATGCGAGGGATAGACCTCCAACCAAAAAAAAAAGAGAAAATCAAACTCTCCCACTATCCAATCACCTGTTCAAAAACCATTATTTCCATTCACCTTTGGACCTTCACAACCTTTGACAATAAATTCAAATAAACCAAACTACTCTAGTTTGGAAATCAAAAAAAGCAGTATAGCTAGCAATTTATCAATTTTTATCATGGACTTTATTAATAAAATAATTTCAAGTAACAACAGACAACCTGTTGATATTAACGTAATTACAAGTAGTATAGAACAAGTATTGGAGGATACTTTGAAAAACCAATAAAATTTAATCCTAAAACACGCAATTTAAATATAATGCAATGGAATGCACGTTCTGCTATAGCTAACAAAAATAGTCTGGTACAATTTCTTTTTGATAAAAATATCGACATTGCGCTTATAAGCGAAACTTGGTTTAAAAAAAAATCAACAATATAGTTTTAGTGGTTACAATATAATACGCAATGACAGAAACGATGGCTATGCTGGTGTGGCAATTTTAGTACACAAATCTCTTCAATTTGTGGAACATAAGATCAATATAAATTACAATGAAAATATTTTAGTGTGTGCTGTACAAGTTAAATATGGAACTTTATCTTTAAATTTTGTATCTATTTATAAACCTCCAAAAATACAAACAATACAAACAATATATGAAGATTGGGTAAAAATTTTTGAACAGTTTGATGGGCCTTTAATTATAGGTGGTGATTTTAATGCACACCACTCTATATGGGGCTGTCATAATAATGATACCACAGGATCACAACTAATAAATGTCGCAGATGATTTAAATTTAACTGTTTTAAACAATGGAGAACCTACGATTTTAAGACGTAGTGATCAACGGGATTCAGCTATTGATGTAACCTTCTGTTCACCTGAACTAGTTAACAAAACATCTTGGAATGTCATCTCTGATACCCTAGGATCAAATCACTATGTCATTTCTATAGAATTAATTTTTGCAATTAATGAAAATGAAATATCTCCTAAAAATAAATGGAATATTAAAAAAGCCAATTGGGCATTATATACCTCGACGATTCAGATTTTGCACGATACGAACAACAGTCACTCGGATAATCTAACTGAACAGTACTCCTTCTTCATTAATAATATAAATACGGCCGCAGAAGCAGCTATACCCCAATATAAACCTTATAAATGTAAACGGCACCCACCCCCTTGGTGGAATATTGATTGTGACAATATTATCAAACAACGAAAATTGGTTTTAATAAATTACAAAAAAAACACTAATTTTGAAAATTACTTTCAATACCAGGAGATCTCGGCTAGAACCAAAAAAACATTAAAAAATATAGCAAAGAAACATTGGATTGAATGGGTCTCTTCCCTGAATAAAAATACACCAGCTACAACTCTTTGGAATCAAGCTAGAAAAATTTACAGAAAACCAATATCAAAAATAAAATCTTTCGATCAAAAATGGATTGATAACTTTCTTATTAAAGTTGCACCACCAACTGCGAACCCTCAAAAATCCAGCTACATAGACTCAACCCCATCTGAAAAAAATCATTTTCTACTAAAACCTTTCACTTACAATGAACTAATTTTCGCTATAAATGATCGTAAAGATAATTGTCCAGGATACGATCATATCAAATACTCCATGCTTATTAACCTCCCAGAAGTAGCAATACATTTTCTATTAGACTTTTTAAATCGAATCATTCAAGACAATTCTGAGGTAGATTTTTTTAAAGACATCATTGTTATTCCGATTCTAAAGCCTGCAAAAGATCCAAATTCAGCAGAATCTTATCGACCCATTTCTCTCTTTTCTTGTATATTTAAAACTTTGGAACGGATGTTAAAACATAGACTAGAATGGTGGGTCCATACCAAAAAATTACTACCAAATAATCAATTTGGATACAAACGAGGATGTGGAAATTTAGATGCACTAGCTACACTTGTAACGGACATACAGAGTAACTTTTCTAGAAATAACTATTTGCCTACTTTATCTCTAGATATAGAAGGTGCTTATGACAGTGTGTGTTTACCTCGATTAAAAGACAAACTGATCAATCAATTTCAAATACCCACAAATCTGGCACAAACCATAATTAATTTCTACACTAATAGACGCTTATACGTTAGAAACTTTAAAAATGAATTTCTTGGACCACGTTATAATAGTTGGGGATTACCTCAGGGATCAGTATTAAGCCCTTTTCTTTTTAATCTGTATACTGCCGATTTTCATAGTCTTAATATACCAAGTATCACTTACAAAACAATCCAATATGCTGATGACTTCCTAGTCTATACAGAAAGGAGTAAATATGAAACTTCCCTTACAATTTTAAGAAAATTACATGAACATTTCTCAAACTGGTTTTGTAAAAATGGTTTTAATTTATCCACTAATAAATCAAACGTGTGCATTTTTTCACGACATAATATTCCAAACATAAATACTATTTTATTAAATGGCCAAAGTTTAAATTTCTGTAAGTCAATAAAATATCTAGGTATGTTTCTAGATCAAAAGTTAACATGGAAAGTACACATCGAGTATATGCTTGGCAAAAGCAATAAAGGTCTCAATTTTTTAAAATCAATTTCTAAAACTTGGTGGGGTGCTGACGTAGAAACAGCTTTGCTTTTTTACAAATCTTATATCAGATCCATTCTGGACTATGGATGTATACTTTATGGATCAGCAAGTAAACAAATTTTAAATAAAATTGATGTATTTCAACGGACTGTTCTACGTACTTGTATGGGAGCAATGAAGTCTACTCCAATAGCTCCATTGCATGTTGAAGCTTTAGAACCTCCTTTAAATTTTAGACGGGATTATCTAAGTGAAAAATTTGTAGTGAAAATTTCATATATCAACAATTCTGGCATAAGCTCGCTAAATACCGAGGATCTAACAAACAGTTACTGGATTCATAAAAATTCACCAACCCTTTGCACGGCCTTTAGAGCCATGTGTAACAATAAGTATACCAACAGTATTAGCAACCTTGAGATTAACGACTATTTCGCATTTTTTAATGAAGCTGATATTGTTGCCGAGAGGGGGCATTTGGGCCTGTAGGACCCATCGCCGGCTCTTCGGACTTTTTCCTGTCTCCGGAATTGGAACGGGTGTTTACCATCTTCGTTTGTCGCTAGTGAAATGGGTCAGTACTGTTGCCGTTACAGAATAACCGTTACAGCGACAAGTATCTGTGACAGGTAACGGTTTCAAGGAACAGTTACAAAATAACAGATCAAAAATGGAAAACAGAACAGGTAAAATAATCTAAGTATTCCTTGACTTACGGAAGGAATAACTTGGTAAACAATAAAATAAAATGGTATGATAAATGTAGTGCAAAGAATATGTTTCTAAGTGTTTCTTGACTTACGGAAGAAACAACTTAGAATGAAAAGTAAAAATGTACAAGATCAAAGAATAGAAAAATGCAGAAATATGAGTAAAAATACACAAGGTAAAAGAATGCAGAAATGTTCTTAAGTGTTTCTTGACTTACGGAAGAAACAACTTAAGAGAGGAATATAAACAAATGAAATAAGTAAATATAAAACAATATGTGAAAATATGTCTAAGTGTTTCTTGACTTACGGAAGAAACAACTTAGAACAGAAAAACAACAAGAGAATCAAATATGCAATAGAAGAATATAAATATTTACAAGTGTTTCTTGACTTACGGAAGAAACGACTTGTAATATAGAATAGAAAAAAATAAAATGCAAAAATAAGAATACAAATATTTACAAGTGTTTCTTGACTTACAGAAGAAACAACTTGTAATAGAAAATAAGAAAATAAAATGCGGAAGAGATATAGAAATATAGCTAAGTGTTTCTTGACTTACGGAAGAAACGACTTAGCGTGAAAATGAAAATAACAGAGACAAGTATACGAAATATCAGAAATAAGAGTGCAAATATGGAAATACTTCTAAGTGTTCTTTTGACTTACCGGAAAAGAACGACTTAGACACACAATGAAACACAAGTGAAATATCAGAAAAATATTTCTAAGAGTTCTTTAACTTACCGGAAAGAACTACTTAGACACAAATACAAGAAATATAAACAATCAAAAATAATCAAATAAAATAGTAAATAAATCAATACATAAACAATAGTAATATTCTAACCTGAAAAGGTCTGAATATACGACAAATGCTAAAATAAAAAGGTACACAGGAAATCAGAAATAAAACAATAGCTCAAGTTGATACAATAAAGCACCGACTAGGTCTACAGTAAGAAGAGGCAAGCTCGACTGACTGATGAGAGAAATTCCATCTGCTTTTATATAAAACAAATCCTTTGTTTTACGTAGCAAAAGTGGCATTTCCCTGCATCGAGTCAATTAGAAATTCGGATTTGCCCAAACTTGGAATTTCCAAGTATTTCTCCGAATTTCTAAATGCGTCCGGCACGGCTGTCAGCTTCTGCCTGACACGCCCCCGGAGACAATATACACATACCAACATATTATAGTATTCCATCATTAGATTCATGCATCTTAAATTCTTACATAAAAAAATGGCCCATGGCAACTGTAATCTATACAGATGCATCCAAAACATCGGAAGGGACCGGATGTGCTTTCTACATTCCATCCAAGTCAATAGAAAAAATGTTCAAACTACCTCTCAATTGCTCAATTTTTAGTGCTGAAGCTCTTGCAATTCTTGAAGCCTTGAAATATTTCGACAGTTTAAACAATAATGCAGTTTTAATAATATCCGATTCATTATCAGTCTTATTATCTCTCAAAAATACAAAGTTACCCAATTATAATTCTAATCCTTTTATTTACCAAATTAAGAACATACTTGTTAACCTTAAAACTAAAAATAAAACTACGAATTTTATTTGGGTAAAGGCTCATGTTGGTATAAAACATAATGAACATGTTGATTACATTGCAAAAGCTGCAATAACCTCGACAGCTGAAATTTTACCAGATGAGAGAATTTGTGTTCCTGATGCTTTTCTCATCTCTAAAAGAAATCAAACAGATCGTTGGAATACCGCCTGGCAAACTTTTTGCGACCACTCAACAACACAATACGTGCATATACAACCACACATCCCTAATTCCAGATGGTTTAAGAATTTCAATACCGCTCGTAAATATACAACAACTTTAATAAGATTGAGATTTGGTCACGCTTGTTATCCTGTTCATCTTGCTCAAATCAAAATATATAATTCAGACTTATGCGAAACTTGTCAAGAACAAGGAGATCTTAACCACATCTTTTTTAAGTGTTCCAAATATCTTCAGCATTCAGGATCTCTTTTAAACAACTTGCAAACTCTAAAAATATTTCCTCCATATCAAATAAATAACCTGTTGGCTACTAATGATAAAAAAGTTTATGATTGTTTGATTAAATTTATACATAGTGCAAATGTGTGTCTGTAGTCAATCTCAGCTAAGCTCGTTAACCTTTGTTCTAACCCAATTGTTTATTTACCTTTCTTTCCGTGACCTATTGCTAGTAATGTCTTAAACAAATGTCCTGATGGGTCCATGGACGAGAAGTGAGTATCCCTGTTGTTCCTTATATTTGTTTTTTCTTGATATAATTTTCTCTTTTTGTTTGATTCAGTTATAGGGATTTTATGAGGTTTTTTGATTCGAATAGATACTTTTTGCACTAGCAATTAATAGTATAGATTATACACTTATGTTTGTATACACTGTATAATGTACACTTATGTATGCACTTATGTGTATATGCATACACTTTTTTTTCTTTAGTATTAATTATATCAGAATATTGATATTAGTAATTTTTCTTTTATTATATCTCAATATGTAATTGGCTAAATAGCTAAGTGCTAAAGCCACAAAAAAAAAAAAAAATTAACTATTTTTTTCAAATTTCCTTCCACTCTGCACTAAGTTCATCACCACCTGTAAAAAGAATAAATATTTATAAGAAATTATTTTTTCAGGATTATTTGATGACACCATTTTTAAATCCAAGAACAAATGGTCAAATAAGATATAATACAGCGCATATTAGAACCAGGAATACTGTTGAAAGACAAAATGGTGTTCTAAAACAAAGATTTCCAGTTCTAGCATTAGGAATAAGGCTTAAATTGGAAACTGCCATTGAGGTAATATTAGCCTGTGCTGTGTTACATAGTATTTGTATCATTGAGAAAGAAGAGCAACCACCTCAGGATTTACTTAATGTTGATGAATACATAGATAATGGGCAGATACCTGAAGTAAACAATCAAAATGTACACGGAGTTGTGAGAGACGTTTTAGTGAATACTTATTTTGATTGATTTATTAAATGTATCATTACAAATAAAGTTAAATATAAAATTAGAGTGTAGTAGTTAAGCTATTTATAGTGTTTTTGTTAGTAATTTGTATAACAGTTAAATATAGTATAAATATAGCAGAGCTCACTTTTTAATTTTAAAATAAGTCATTGTTTGTTTGTTTGAGAAGTTTTAGTTAATAATTATGTTAATCTATTTGTGGTATATTAAGATTCAATTATTGTAATTTGTACATATAACTACAATAAAATTAGAGCTTATTTTTTTCTTTTAAATAAGTTCTTGTTTTGTTTCATTACAAGGTGTGGTATAAGAAGTTTTAGTTATTGTTTTAATCAATTTGTAGTATATTAGGAGAAACAAAACTATAAAACTATTGTTATTTAGTTAAATTTTTTGTTTACATGTTTTAGTCACTAAAATTTGTATAACTACAATTAACATAGCAGAGCTTACTTTTTAATTTTCAGATAAGTATTTGTTTTATTTGCAAATTTTCTTCCGTGTCCTTTTTTTTTCAGAACATGAATTTCCTCTGCCCTCCTATCATCTTCTTTAGTTTTTCTTATATTTTCTTCAAGAAGTTCCCTTTTTTTTCTTTTATTGTTATTTTTAAGTCATTTATTGATGCAGTTCCCCCTTTAGGTCTTCTTCTCATTGTGTATGGTGTATCCACGATAGTAGTCACCTCTTCTGATGTTGATGGCACTTCGGCTAACACTACAACATCTGGGACACCTTCAATGTTTAGTTCATTGTTATCCACCATCCACTCCATATCTACAGGTGCCCCATCCTCATCTTCATTAATTTCTGTAATTATTAAAAATATTTATTGCTGTTTGGATTTACTGAAGCAATGAACTATATATTAAGTTCGATGACAATTTTTTTGTATTTCAATGAAATTTACTTGAAGAAATGATTAAATAATGGTGATAGAAATAACATGATGTTTACTGTATGAATGTTTAATTAGTACTACTGGTTTTTGGTTCTCTATCCAAGTGGCACTATTCAGGACCAGTTCGCATAAAATGTGTTTAAAATTGAACAATTGCTATATACAACAGTTTTATTGATAAACTTACTAATGTTAGTATCCACTTGTTGGTCACAATCCCTAACATTTAGAATGCCTGTGGCACCCCTACCCATCATGTTAATTACCTCCTCCAGAATGGGATCTTCCTTTATATCTGGTGGACCTCCACCTGTAGCTGACACTGATTTCTGCTTCCTTCTATAAACTTTAGCCTCAGTTTTTAAATTGGCAAATACTTGTTTTTAAGCTGTCCACATTCCTAGAATTTTTTTGTTTAAATATTTAACATTACAAATATAAGTAAAAGTACTTACCGGTTATTTGTGCCAGTAGCATTAAAGGTACAAGTTACTTTTTGCCACGCATTGTCTTTTATTTTATTACTTGCACCATCAGTTTTTTTTTGACATTATTATATTAAATTTCTTTACCAATTCAACCAATTTCATCTTCTCTTCTTTGGTAAAATTGGTACTTCTGTCCCTTTTTTATCTTCCATGATAATTATATTATTACACTAAACTAATTTATAACTAGATTTAATTCCTACAACTACTGTGAATCTATAATAATCTACAACTACTGTGATAATGACTATCCTAAAATTATAAATAAATTTTAATAATATAAATCAACAATCTACTGCTACTACACTAAACTAATTTATAACTAGATTCAATTCCTACAATTACTGTGATAATCTATAATAATAATAATCTAATAATATCATATAATAATCTACAACTTCTGTGATAATGATTATCCTAAAATTTTAATAATTATATAAAACAAGAATCTACTATTAGAGGATCAACCAGAGAATAATACCTAAGGAACAATTTTTGAATTTTTTTATTTGCGGTTAAAAACTACAAATAATTTCTTCTTTTCCTACAAGGAATAAGGTATTTGACCACTTTTTACCATGATTAAGTTAGGTTTTTCGTTATTCTCCTCGATTCTGTTGGCATTACGCACGAAATATATAATGTTGCCAGATTTAATACTTTCTAACAAGTTCCTAACAAAGTGTTTCCTAGTTAAGCGATACTTTTGTTGGTGAATATCAATATATGTACTACATATTGCCTAACGGTAAGCAATACCTAGTTAGGTGATGGTTTAGGAATGTTCGATGAATACGGCTGTAATTCTTTTAAAGTGAATAATTCGATATTTGGAATATTTAATTGAGATAAAGATATGGTTCTAATTAGTTTCATTAAAACTTCGTTAATATTTTGAATGTTTACTATTTCATTATGCAAAATCAAATAACTATCAAAATCTGCAGAAAACTTACTAACTGCAACAACAGCTACAAGAGCATCATTATCATTTCTAAAAGTTTATCGAATCTTGTATTAATTGATTGTCCATATGATATTTGATTGTTAAATTTTTTGATTATTTTATTTTGTTTATTTTCTATTGCAATCATATGTGTTTTTAATAGATCAAGGTTAGTAGAAAGGGATGCGCTTCACCCCACTTTTTGGACTTTGTCCCCGCACTCTCGACGCAGCCCCTTGCGTGACTGCCTCTCGATACAATCGCCCACATGACCTTGGCGGGACTTGGTGACGTCATTGGGCCACAGCCCGATTAACTATTTTTAATCATTTTTAAAATTATTAAATTATTAATTATTACGAGTATTAAATAAAAAATTCTATCGTGTGTACGACTCGAACTCGCGACCACCCGCACCGGAGCTAAGCACTCATACTTGTAAGCCACATAGCCGCTGTATAAAATCTGCTAACAGTAATCTGTATAAAAAAAGCAAACAAGGCGTAGGTATCAAAATTTGCGTGTATAATTTTTATTATTGTTGGCATGTAATGAAAAAATTCCGATATACCTTGTTGTACAATTAACGTCAAGGTTGTCGATATGTATATTTTCATTAAAACTTGGTTGTTGAATATGAAAAACTGCAAACTCGAAGAACGATAAAGATGCAAAGAAACATAAAATGTTTTAAACAAAACAAGGTGATTTTTAGTTGTAAAGAATTATGTTTTGAATCGAGAAAATAAGTTTACCTAAAATATGAAAAAATTACATTATTTACAAAGCAGTAGAGATAAGATTAAATAGCCGTGTTGCAGAAAACCACAAAAAGTTCTGTGGTATTGTAAGCGTAGGTGATGATAACAAATAGTTCACAATATTCCGATTTACATATAATATTCGGAAGGCTATATTATTTTACGAAAAAAAAGTAGAAAATTATAGCATGTTATTTTAATAAAGAGTTCAAAATAAACTTAAAAAGTCGTAATAACTAAAATAAATAAAAAACATAAAAATATGCTTAACCCTGGAATATCACACCTATTTTTTTTGACATACACCTCACATATGGGTATCAAATACCCATTGATTTTTTGTGAAGAAATAAATAAAAAAGTAAATATTTTATGATTTCCAGGGACTATCTAGTCACTATTGAATACACACGAATCATTAAATCAATCATTTTATTTTCTCTCTTAATTGTAGTAATACAAAAGAAAAAAATATTAAAAATATTTAACAAACATTTTCTAAAAAACCAGAAACCTAATTCAAAATATTTTACACAAAATGGTCTTTCTAACTAAAATCTAACACCTTTTGATTAAAGAAATCATAGTCATTCTTAGCCAGGTATTTCAATTTCACTCATTTTGGTGACTGCATTCACAACAAAGTTTCGCTCTATGCTCCATGCAGTATGCTTTATGGCAAGCCGAGCATGCATGCTTCGTTTTTCTATCTTTTCCTTTGCAGAGATAACACCTAGTTTGCTTCACTAAACTTGTGGGATGTTGTGTTGGAAGGTCTTCAACTTGGAGAATGCCACAAATTGATTGCCTGAGTGATTTCGGTAAAGAAGGTATTTGAAGTCTCTCTCGCATTAGTGGTTCAATTAAAGCCATTCCCAAAGACTTCAGAAAAGATTTTCTATTATTAGATACAGTTTCTTTCCAATGGGTATTTTCGAGAGAAAATAGCACCATTGCATTTATGCCCCTTGCATCAAGCATGTTAAAAAAAATTCTTAGTGGCCATCGTCTGCATTTTCGTGATGTAGTATAAGAATGGCATAATTGGTCGAACGTATCTGTACCTCCTTTTGATTAATTATAGGTGTGTATAAGGTTTGGTTTTCCTGTATCAGCATTTAATGAATTATCAGGATGTAATGTTGACAGCAAGAGAACAACTTTTTTGGGCTTTGGAGTGTGTATGAGATGTAGTTTTATTTTCGTCGAATGCAAATAATGATGTACCTACTTCTTTTTTACTGAGAAAAGACGGTGGAATTTCTCGTTTATTTTTCTTAGTGTACCCAAGATAGTTAGTTTGAATTGTCTCATCATTTGATCAGCAAGAGGTATTGAAGTAAACCAATTATCTACTGTTACATTTCTGTTGGTTCCATGTATTGATTCCGACAATTTCCGAACGTAAAAAGCTGATACTGACTCCTTATCCTGTGTTTGGACTTTTCCAATATATGGAATAGCGTTAACCATATAAAATGTTTTAGAGTCATTCATCATCATTATCTTTATTCCATATTTGTCGGGCTTACTACTTATATAGATTTTAAATGGGCATTTCCCCCTGAATCCTACGAGCTGTTCATCGATAGTACAATGCTGAAAAGGGGTGTAGTATGATGTACAGTTGCTTATAAAGATTTCCCATGGGTGCAAATTTATCCGCTGCTTTTCTTGTTGCTCTTGTATTTTTACCATCAAACCTTAGGCATACAGCTAGAAATGCAAACCTCTGCTGCGACATCGTAGCACGAAATATTCCATTTCCAAATTGTAGGGACCAAAGTTCATCAACACTAGAGTTAGAAATACGTAATGCACCAGATATGAACAATAACCCAATGAAGGCTTTAACTTCTATTTTATTTGTCAATTTGGTGTAACTTTGCGCTGTGATACTTTCACGTTTGCGAATGATTTCTTCATTTGTAAAAAGAACGATAATATCTAACATTTCTTCATTAAATAGTAAGTTCCAGGCTTCTTCAGGAGACTGAAGTATCCTGGCATTTCCTTTGCCGCCCGGTAAACGTATAACAAGATTTGCGGCTGTTGTACGACCACGCCTTGAGGGCTGTTCTGTAGACCAACGATGCCCGTTTTTTCCAAGTAAACTTGCAACATTTCTCACTGGTTCATGATCTGTTTCACTATCACTTTGTTCACTTTCATCAGTGTCGGTATTGGAGTTTTGTTCTTCGACATAATCCTCCTCAGATTCAGAATCGGTACCAAAGATATTTTCACCATCATCCTCGTTGTTTTCATTAGCAAATAAATGTTCAGCTTCCCTTTCCAGTTCAGCTTGGGTCAACGGACGACTTTTTTCCCAGTTTTCTTTCCAGCCACATGAAGCCATTTCACTAAAAAATAATTATAAGAAAAATTAATAAATTATCGGAAACCTCACACATGGGTGCTACATACCCTAGCGCTTATTCAATAAATTCTCGTGATCGGAAATGTCGCTCAAATGAGACAGCAACTACAAACTTGTCCTTGGCAGACTACAGACTGAATTTACATGAAGCGGTATTAACATTGAAATGCGATTCGCGCATGCTACATTCAGTTAAGTGTCTCGATGGGTATCTCACACCCAAGTATGAGGTTCCAGGGTTAATGGTAAAAACTTACGAACTATGCATCTGTGTGTGTGTTTAAGAAATTCAGCCACAGCAACAAAGGTTTCAATAATAGGTCATGATCCTGTTCTTCCATACCTAAAACTGAAGCGTCTTGTGAGCAAGACTCAGCACGTATATTCTCAAGATAGATATGTTCCAGAAGTACATAAGTACGATACTCCTCCAGAAGACGAAATCGAAAAAAAAAAATGACGGGGAAGTTGATAGATCAGGAGTATGAGAACGATGAAATTAAGATACTTCGTAAAAATTTTGGAGCGACTAAAAAGCCCGAACTACAAAGAGAAACTATTTTAAAATTGCTAGATCTATTATAATTTTTTAATAAACAATACGTAACATCGTGGTATAGTATATCGTAATACAAAAAAATTCGTTATATGAAACCGTATAAACAACACCAAAAAAAAAATAATAATGCGACAGGAAGGCGGAAACAGGAGAATGGTAAAAGGAACAGGAAAACAGGTATTCCAGCCAACCACCCTTGCAAGTTAAACCGACACTACAGCATCTAGTACAAAAAAGATAGGTTAAATCTCTGGCGAACGTAAATAAGCAGATATGTCACGCTAAGTAAATTTTTCAGGAGAGCAGATAATGGGTTTTCGGACTTCTAGTAAATCCGGTGATAGATATATTCCTTTTTTATTTTCTGCTAGATAATAATAATTATTATACTGAAGTTTATTATACATAATTTTGTTAAAATTTGCAGCTGGATGATTTTGTGTGACTTATCTGTTTAAGCACACTTTCAGTTTACTTGTTTAACAACATAATTTCAGTTATCTGGTTGAGGTCTTGGGATAAAAGATAGTTTGATACCAAAAACAATGTGCAAATTTATTAAAAAAAAAATTAATTACAAAAATTTTTTAGCAGATTTTTTGGTAAGGGCTATTGTCTCCAAGCCGTAAGTACAAACTGGTAGTATGCATGTGTTATACACCTTTTTCTTTAAGTTTACAGGAATGGAGGTGTTTTTCACGATATATGCTAATTTGCCGAAAGCGCCCCATGCCAGTTGTGTTCTTTTAATTTCAGCATCTTGATTTGGTTTTCCTAGTTTGATAACATGACCTAGATATACATAATGTTCAACGTTTTCTATGGTATGATTTTGTATTGTTATATTTGTCTGGTCTCGGCTCAGTATTTTTGTTTTGCTGTTGTTCATTTTTAAGCCTACCGCTCCTGAAACTGCATTTAATTGTTGTAACATATCATTTAGTTCTTGGATGTTATCGGCTATTAAAACTATTTCATCTGCGAATCGCAAGTGGTTTAAGTATGATCCGTCGACGTTGATACCCTTATTGTTCCATTCTAGTTTCTTAAAAATGTCTTCTAGAGCAAGGGTAAATAGTTTGGGAGAGATGGATCTCCTTGTCTTACTCTCCGTTGTAGTCTTATGGGATTATTTTTTGTGCTTTCGTCCAGCTTTATTGTCAATGTTGGCATTTTCATATATGTTTTTAATTATGTTAGTGTATCTTGAATCTATACGTGCATTTTCTAGAGATTCAAGCACTGCCCATAATTCGATGGAATCGAATGCTTTATGGAAATCGTCGAACGCCATATGAATTGGAACATTATACTCGGTGCATTTTTCTATTAGTGTCCTTAGGGTGTGCAAGTGGTCTATGGTACTAAAATGTTTTCTGAATCCAGCCTGATCGATAGGTTGATAGAAATCGAGCTTATGTGTTAGGCGTTTGGTTATGATTTTAGTTAGTAATTTATACAGATGTGAGAGCAAGGATATTGGTCGGTAATTCTCGATGTTTGCTCTGTCTCCTTTCTTGAATAGTAAAATGACTTCGGAGTTCAGTCTTGAGGAATCTTTCCTTCATCAATTACTTTATTAAATAAAATATTTAATACCTGTTCTATTTTTCTTCCACCAATTTTCAACCTTTCGACTGTAATCTTATCCTTTCACTGACATTTATTCGTTTTTAGTTGATTTAGGGCCATTCTTGTTTCATAGTCGGTTATGTCCGGTAATCCTTCTGAGCCGGTGTTAATTATTGTTCGTTCAGTACGTCGTTGTTGTGGTTGTGTATTTGCCGAGTACAATTTAGTGTAGAATTTTTCAATGGCCTCGCTTATTTCCTTTCGGTCTTGAACGGTGACGTTTTTCTCATTTTTTATTTCTATGATTTTTCTTGTGCCGTTTGAGTTTTTTGCTTTGAGTACTTTCATATTGCAGTTATCTTGTATTATATTTTTGATTAGATTGTTAATATAGTTTATATGATCGTTCCTAATTTCTTTCTTCACGTTTTTATTTAAACTTTGAAGCTGTCCGAAGTTAGATCTGTTCTGTTTCGTCTTTCTTTTAGTAGTTTAATTGTATTCGGTTGAAGTTTAGATGTTTTGGCTGTTTTCGTGTTTGAGCATATTTTCTTAACCGATGTTGTTACAGTTACTTTTATTTTATTGGCTAGTATGTTTATATCCATTTCTCAGTGTCTCTACTGATTTTAGTCTTGTGCTTAGCTCTTCTTGGTATTCCGTTTGTTTTTGAAATAGGACATGGGTGGTTGGGTATCGTTCTCGTTTAATAAGTTTGTTTCGTTCTACTCTCGTCTGTATTTTAATATTCGCTCTAACCAATCTATGGTCACTTCCGATGTAGAATTTGTTTAGTACTGTCACGTCGGTGCATATGTTTTTGTTATTTTAGAGATTCTGTAAAAACAAAAAATAGTATATTTACCGAAAATATAACCTCAACATTTTATTACTGTCTCTACTACTGATAAGCAGCATACAAATTACTAAATAACACAATCATAATAAAAGAATTACTTACTTTTATTATTCTCCAACAAATCTAGTCAAAATAAACAAAACACCAACAAAAAAACAACAAAAATGAAGTGATATAGTACCACGTGCTCGCCGCCTAACACACGTCTAATATTTCAAAGCTAAACTGACCGACACGGACAGTTCACAATATTTTTTGTTATTTGCTGGGACACCTAAGGTGCTTGAATAGTATTTCATGTACAAAAATGTGCGTGGTAAGCCGCTTTGCGTTTTGGCCGTTCTCAACATTAGACGGGATATCGCGCTTTGTCCCAGAGAGTAGAGCGGCATATGCCGCTTTGTCCGCGAACGTGTTAAGTTTCCACTGCACAATAATATAATCTGACAATAGATTTCCAAATGGGATTGTGGTTCATCGGACTCTTCAATTGAAGATGTTTTTTTGGGGTTTAGTTTCTTCTTTAAACGGGTGAAGCTGTCTTTTAGTTTTTAATTGTGGATATAACAATGGACGAAGTTAAGAATATCGATTAGTTCAGTAGGTTGATTGGAATAATTTTTGGAGATTAATTCGGGATATTGGGCATGTAATGTGTTTTCTATGAAATCGCAAATCTCATTATAATTTAGAATAAATGCGGGCGATCTGTTCTCTATTTTATCCTTTATTGATTCCAGAGAAAGAGTGAGTTCTTCGCGAGAAGTTTTATCTGATTTCTTGGATTTTTTGGATTTTGAACAATTTTGAACATTGGGTATGGAGCATCTTGATTTGATCAATTTCGTACAAACTATGTATTCAGCATGTCCCTTACAGTCTTCGTACCATTTATTGTTAGCATAGAAATGTGTGGGTGGCAATATCATAATGTGATCTGAATTAGGGATAGGATAAATTCTATAGGTGAGGTATAGGTTAATGTCTAGGACAGGGATTTTTATTATTATGAGCATTGTTTGAGAAGTGACACAAACAAGGGCTTTAGATGCTTCTATAAGTTCATAAGGATGATTTCATCGATGAGGAGGGCATTTCTTGAATAAATTTGAAGAAGATTTTCTTTTAAACTTTCGAGTTCATTTAATGTAAATAATTCAATATTTGGAATATCTAAATGAGATAAAGTGATTGTTCTGATAAGTTTCATGAGAAATTCATTAATATTTTGAAGGTTAATTATTTCATTATGTAGAGCAACATAACCGTCAAAATCGGCAGATAATTTATTAACTGCGGATAGAAGTACGAAACTATTATTATTAATTTTGTTTATAAGTTTCTCGAATCTCGTATCAATTGACTGTCCAAATGAGATTTGATTGTTAAATTTTTTTATGATTTCATTTTCTTTAAGTTCAATAGCTGTAATGTGTGTTCTTAACATATCTAGATCTGAATTATCGGGATTACCCGCTACATATTTAATAGCTGTACCAAGAAAATTAAAAAGTCCTTTTTTCTGTTTTCTAGTTATTTTATGTAAATTGTCTTGAGCTAGGTCATGTAAATGATTATACTGGAAATACAATGAGGACAGGGGTCCATTTTTAATGGGGGTTTTAAAATAGTAAATAGGATCTCTTTCTAAGGTCTCCTCTAATGTTTGTAAATTTATGTGCAAGATATGTCTGTGAAAATGTGAGGTTTCTCTGGATTTTCCAACTTCTTCAGCAAAATAACCATTATTCGGAATTTGTTGGATCTTGAGATGTCCCAGGGATAGGATCGTCCTGTAAAGAAGTTTTGTCTATAAGTTTTCGGGGTCTTTTTGCAAATTTTAAGTGAGTGCTTGTTTCGGTTTGTTTGTCAGTTTTACCGACTACTTTTGTCTTAATTTGTTTATCGGGACGTAATGTAGAATAGGGATTTTGTAATTTAGGTCGATGTTTTTTCTTAGTTACGTACAGGGGATTTGCAAGATTTATTTCGGGTATCTCTTCGGCAGTCTCGTTTGCTTTGTCAAGTATGTTTTGTCTTTTTTCTTTTTGTTTTTTGTACAAGTGTTCAATAAAAGGTTGAAGTTCATCTTTGTGTCTTTGGTTATAAGTTTCATATACCGGAAGATCAAAATCGAAGTGTATTTCTTCGGCATAAGGAACGTAAAGAATAGAAAAAGGGGAATAATTCGTGGCACTATGGATTGATTGATTATAAATTAATACAGCATGGGTGAAGATATCATCTAATGGATCATTTGGATTTTGGTCTTTTAAAGTTCGAAGCTTTTCGATAAGGGTGGAATGAAATCGTTCTACAGGGGAGTTCGAAGATTAATTATTTACTGTAGTGAAATGTAGTTCAATTTTGTGAAGATTCATGAATTCTTTAATTATCGCGGAATTAAATTCTGTACCACTGTCGCATACTATTTTTTTGGGATAGTTGTGGTGTGAGAAGTAGTGTCTGAGTTTGCTTAGGATTAACAACGAAGTTTTGTCAGGTATTTTGTAACACTGTCCATACTTTGAGAATGAATCAATAACTGTCAAATAGAGATTTTTGTTGCAATGGAATAAATCTATGTGTATGATATCAAAAGGTTTTTGGCCAAGTAAAGGTCCTAACTGTGGTAGTTTGTAGGGACGTCTTTCATACTTATTTTTAGGCAAATTTCGCATTGATTAATGTACTTTAAAATAGTAGTTTACATATTAGGCCAGTAAAATTTATTTTTTAAATGTTTGTAGGTTTCTACGATACCGTTATGATTCTCGGTATGGTATTTCTTTACGCATTCGATTTGTCTTTCTTCTTCTTCAATGTCTTGCAGTATTTTATTGCAGAAAAATGTTTTAACGGTTGAATCTATATTTTCTCTAAAGTAGTTGCAAATAAAAGGTCTAAATTCATGAGATACTTTTATGGCAAATTTTTGATTGGCTCTTAAAATATTTTTAAAAGATTCTGGTATTTCTGTTTTCCAATCTTCTGTGACATTTACATTGTTTCTATGTTTATTAAATATTTTTCGATAAACTAAATCGAATTTTTCGGAGTTATCAATAATTATAATTTGATTTGTCGACATATTAATTGGTTCTTCAGAAATTTGGATTCCAGAAATGGGATTTTCAACTGCAGTGTGTTGCGTATCGTCACAATTTTGCAGTCGGTCATATTGTTCCAGAAATTCGTCTGGGTCGAACTGTTCATCAATATCTGAAGGTTCGGCACAGTTTGAACTGGTACTTAAAGCATTAATTTGTACTCTAGAAAGGGCGTCAGCAACTTGATTTTCCTTTCCTTTCTTATATTTTACATCAAAATTATATTCATCAAGTTTTAGTCTCCAGCGTGCTAATCTAGACGTAGGATCTTTAATTTTATAGATCCAGACAAGGAGATTATGGTCCGTTTCGACCAAGAATCTTTAGCCATATAAATAGGGACGGAAATGTTTGCAAGAATCTATGATGGCTAAGAGTTCCTTTTCAATTGTGGAGTAAGCTTGTTCAGCTGAATTTAGAGTTCGAGAGTAATACGCGATTGGATGACTGTTTTGAGAAAGCACAGAACCAACAGCTACATTTCAAGCATCAGTAGTGAGAACAAAAGGTTTTGAAAAATCTGGATATTGGAGTACAGGGGCATTGGTTATTAATTGTTTGCATTTTTCAAATGATTCTAAATAATTGGGATTCTTAATATCGACTACAGCCCCTTTGCGAGTACATCTGGAAAGAGGAGATGTAATTTTCGCAAAATTTGGTATAAATCTACGATAATATCCTATAAGACCTAAGAAGGATTTGATTTCTTTGACTGATTTTGGCAATGGAAATTTTTAGATAGCTTCTATTTTGCTAGGATTTGGTTTAATACCATCAGCGGTTACTAAGTGACCAAGAAAAGCAACTTCTTTTGTGAGGAATTCTGATTTATCCAGTTGTACTTTCAAATTATTTTTTCGGAATGTGTCGAATATTGTAGCAATATGAACAAGATGTTCATGTAAAGACTTAGAAAATATAATAACATCGTCCATATATACAAAACAAAATTTATGAAGAAAAAGTCTAAGAACATTGTCCATCAATTTTTCGAAAGTGCTTGGGGCATTTTTTAAACCAAACGGCATCCTTGTAAATTTAAAATGACCATGAGGAACTGTGAAGGCAGTTTTCTCGATGGAATTGGGATGTACCTCGATTTGGTGAAAACCTTGAGCAAAATCGAGAACTGTGAAATATGTGGCTTTACCGAGATTGTCTAATATCTCGTCAATTTTGGGCAAAGGGTATTTATCATCTATCGTATTTTCGTTTAGTTTACGATAATCAATTACCATCCTGAATTTTTGCTCTCCGGATGCATCGGCTTTTTTTGGTACGATCCAGATAGGAACAGAAAACGGCGATATGGAAGGTCTAATAATATCATTATCTAATAATTTATTTACTGTTTTGTAATTTCTTCTTGCATCTTTTTTGGATGCCTAAATCCTCTTACATAAATAGGACTTTCATCTCGCGTTCTAATTTCATGTTTAATGCCAGAAGTAAAAGTTAACTTATTTTTATCATCATAAAAAATGTCTTTGTATCTTTTGCACAATTTTAAAATTTTATCTTTTTCTTCTAAATTTAAATGACTAGTTCTAATAACAGAAGGATCAAAGTTTGTTGGGCCAAGTTGAATATGATTACAGAGAGAAATATTATCTATGTAATTGTCTTTCGCAATTAGAATGGACTCTGGTATAACTACGTGATTAATTCTGGTTTCAGGGAATAATATTTCCGCAATGTCTAGTGGAATTTTATTATACAGTGTTTGAAATGGAATTATGACACCGACACTCTTAAGGGTCAACGTTTTTGTCTGATATTTATAACAGCTTGTAACTTTTCGAAATCACAATTGCCGAGTAAAATATGAAATTCGCGATTCCATTCAGCAATTCGCGCATCAATAATATAATTTGCGTTCATACATTTGAGTAAAGGAGTTTTTATATTTTGAAAATATTTGCGAGTCGTCACATTCATTGAAGTTAATGTAAATGGTTTTTCATAAATATGAGAAGGATTAAAATATTTTAAAGCTTGAGGGGAAATAATTGTATCAGAACCTCCTGAATCGATTAAAACTTTCAATCCAGTTTTAGGCATGATAAAGTATGGTAATCGGGGATAGTTATTAATATTATTTAAATTTATATAAGAGGTGGGTCGTCTTTGAAAAGGCCGTATTGAAAATCCTGAAAATGTTCAGAACTATCTGATTCGACATTTTGTGTGAAATTTTCGGGATTTTCGTCAATATTAGTATCTATGTTAAAATTGTGAGTTCTTCTTGTAGAAACAGTCATGGGTTGATTGCTTGAGATTGTTTGTACACCACTCATAGGAGAAGTATTTGTAAGTAATTTTGATTTTGATTTGGAATATTTCGTCTATTATACAGATTTTTTGGGAGAGGTTTTCTGAAATTTGAATTATTGCCAAAGTTATTGGGCTGAGAATAATTTCTAGGAGGGCTGGCTTGATTAGCCTGTGGAGGATTTCTTTCTGAAAAATTATAATTAGGTTGTCGTGGAAAATTGAATGTGGGCTCTTGCATATTACGAGGGGGTACATGAAGTTATTTTGAAAATTGGGCTGATTGTTGGTTCTATTATTAAACCTATCTGAATTATTTTGATTTGAATTATTTGGTTTTTGTCTGAATGTATTAGGTCGCTTCTTTTGTTGACCTTTTAAGAAGTTCATGTACTGTTGTTGACTTCTATGATTGTCATACGAAATGCATTTTTGGAGGGCTTCTTCGAGAAAATTAATTTGAAAATGAGACAAATATTCACAATAGGGGTCATTTATGCCGGTACAAAATGTTTTAAGAGCAATATTCTTAAAATAAGGGGTTTTGAAGGCAACTGTGGCAGGATTTTCATTAAGAGAGATATGCTGTAAAAGATCATTTAAGTTATTGGAAACCCTTTGGTGATATTGGTCGAAGTTTTCGTTATGTTTTTGTACCGTAGTAGATAATTGATTCACTAACATATTTAGCGAGTAAAGCAGGCCGAATTTCAGTCCAAATACTTTTAAAAAATCTCTAGGTTCGCCCTTGATACGAGAAGCGATATTGGCATTTAAAACAAATTCTTGTGGCTGGGTAATATCTTGTGTACCCAAAAATACAATTAGATTATCAACAGATTTAATAAATGTGGAGAGATTATCTCCAGTAAAAAATTCAGGCAAAGTAGCGCATAGGCTAGAAATATCAGCGTTAGACATAGGCATTTTTGATTTATTTAAATCTTTTTTTAGAATTACGAATATTATATTTAGAACTAGAACTAGTAGTAACTAAGATAAGATTTTCAAATAAAACTTCTAAATTATTTCTAGAAATATCGTTTAAAATGCTCATAAAGGAAAAAAGGAAAATTGACTTACAGGATGATGATCAGTGATGATGTTCTCTGCATGCTCTTCCTTCTGATCCCAGGTTCAATGGATTCTCGTCGAACAACTGAAGTTCGCAGCAGGAATATTTTAGCATGTCTCGACATTTTCAGGTGGATCCATTTTATTTGAGTGTATTTGAGTTCCAAAACACCTAATTAGGGATAATGCGAATATTTTAGTCATATTTAAACAGGATGACCTAAATTTGAAACATATATACAATGATCATATAGGGACAGATATGACCTTTGAATAGTTAAAAAACATGTTCAATATGTTGGCATGATAACTATGGGTTCTTATTTTTAAAGATAGTAATTTAAAGCATGGACGTTATAGAAAGAAATTTGATCAATATTTTATGTTAGACTAAAAATACTTATAAAAATAAAATAAATTAAATAAAGTATTTTATTACAAAACAAACCTATTACATGCTTTGGCTAAGAAAATCCTCCATATTTAGGTCTTCTATCACATCAGCTCCCCGCGTTTGCTATAAGGCACTTATATATATATATATATATATATATATATATATATATATATATATATATATATATATATATATATATATATATATATATATATATATATATATATATATATATATATATATATATATATATATGGTTTCAGTTGTTTTCCGGGTTTGACTCCGCGTTAAATATTTTTGGTTTTTAGAAAAACCATTGTTTTGACGACGTTTCGGCAAGGTCACACTTGCCATTGTCAAGTCAGATTCTGCTTCGTCTTGATGTTACAGGCGAACTGAAACATCAAGACGAAGCAGAATCTGACTTGACAATGGCAAGTGTGACCTTGCCGAAACGTCGTCAAAACAATGGTTTTTCTAAAAACCAAAAATATTTAACGCGGAGTCAAACCCGGAAAACAACTGAAACCACATATAGCTCCCGCGGAAATTTCAAATTCAATATATATATATATATATATATATATATATATATATATATATATATATATATATATATATATATATACATATATATAAAATTTAGCTCTCCAGGCCTAGAATGCCCATGGCTTGGGTTACTATTCTTTTCTATTCTTTTCTGTTTGTTGCTTTATTTTTCCAGTTTGGTATTTTAAGTCTTTCTATGTCTTTTTCAACATCCTTCTTCCACCTGGTTTTCGGTCTGCCTTTCTTCCTTTTTCCTCCTATTCCTCCTATTAGCATTCTTTTGGGCAGTCTCGTGTTTTCCATCCTTTGGATGTGTCCCAACCATCTCAGTCTTTGTGACTTTATGATCCCTACGATATTCGGTTCTCCATACATCTCCTCTAATTTCATATTTGGTCTTTTTATCCATATACCATTCCATAATTTACCTCCAAATATTTTCCTGAGGACTTTTCTTTCCAGACTTGCTCGGATTTGTTCATTGTCCATGTTTCACTGGCATATAATACAATAGGTCTTATTACTGTCTTATATATTCTTATCTTAGCCCTTCTAGATATGTTTTTGCTTCTTAATAAATTGTTTAGTGCAAAAATACAACGGTTACCGGCCATAATTCTCGCTTGGATTTCTTCCTTCATATTTGGTCTTCTCGTGAATGTCGCTCCTAAATACTGGAATATTTCTACTTCTTCGAATTTATATGTTTTTTCATCTGTTATTACTGTCAGATATTGTTCTTGTAGGTAATATCTTTCTGTCCATTCCATATATTTGGTCTTTTCTTCATTTATGTACATCCCTTTCTTTCTCGCTTTCATTTCTAATCTTTTTATTATTTCTTTTAATTCTTGCTTACTTCTGGCTATCAGTACAATGTCGTCAGCGAATGCTAAGCATTGGTGTTTTCGTTGATATATAAGTCCTGACCTGTTGATTCCAGCTTCTCTGATGGTAACTTCGAGGACGATACTGAACAACAGCGATGACAGTGGGTCTCCTTGTCGCACCCCCTCACTGGCCTCAAACTTATCTGTTTCTTCGCTATTTATTTTAACCCTATTCTCTGTTTTTCGGAGTGTCACTTTTACCATTCTTATCAGTTTTTCACTAATTCCCATTTCACGTAGTGCTTTGTATATTTCTTTGCGTTTTATCCTATCGAACGCTTGTTTAAAGTCGATGAATAGGGCCATTGTAGGTTTCCCATATTCGTAGCTTTCTGCTTGTATTTCGCGCAGTAGGAAAATTTGATCCACTGTGCTGCGCCCTCTTCTGAATCCACATTGATATTCCCCTATGTCATTATCTATATTTTGAGATAGCTTATCTTTTATATATACTGCAAGTATTTTATATGCAACATTTAGTAGGGCTATTCCCCTGTAATTGTAGCATAAACTTTTGTCTCCTTTTTTGTGAAAAGGGCACAGTGTCGCTTCGGTCTATTCCTTCGGTAATTTTTCTTGTTCCCATATGTCTTTTAGCAACTTTTCCAAATGCTCAATTAGTACTGGTCCTCCATATTTAAACATTTCAGCTGTTACTTCATCTCTTCCTGGGCTCTTATTATTCTTTAGTTTCTCTATTGACGTGACAACGTCTTAAATTAGGTTGTGGCTCGGAGTCACTCATGAAAAAGTGTAACGCCCGCTCACGTCTGTTACGATGAGTCACCGAACGAGAGAGAGGCCCGCCGGACCGGCGAATGCCTTGCGTCTTTCTCCCACTCAAACATGATCGGTCCGCTGCGCGCGCAGCACTAGAGAATTAGGCGCGTTGAATCGGTGCGTGCTTGTGTCTCTGTCTTTCTCGAGCGTTCTTGGCGTTGGAAAACCGAGAAAGCGTCATAATACAAGTTCACACGTGTGGTTAAAGTATCGTCCTTGTTCCTATTGTGCAATTTAATAATATTCATATCAATAAATATTCTACCGAGAAAAAGACGTTGTCACGTAAAATCTTCGCCCGTAAAACCGACTTTACAGGCAACCGATTTTTTTATTTCTTTTATTTCTTTTTCGTTAGGCGGTCTTTCCTCTATTCGTTCTTGATCGACATTTTCCTTCGCTTCTTCTTCCTCTTCATATTCTGTTGTGGGAATTTTATTTAAAAGTTCTTCAAAGTATTCCATCTGCTCAATATTTCTTCGTCACTTACTAAATTTCTTCCACTCTTGTTTTTGTAGTGTACAGGTTTTCCTTGGTACCCCTTTTTCTCATTTTTCACCCCTTGATATAAATTTCTAATTTCTCTATTTTTATAGCTCTGTTCTATACATTTTAATTTATCTTCATTGTATTTTCTTTTCTTAGATCTTATTATTCTTTTGGCTCTTTTCCTTTGTTCATTGTATTTTCTCTCTATCTCTGTTTTATGTTTTTTCTTGCATCATTTTCATTCTTAATTTATTTCGTTCATCTAGTTCCATTTTACATTCATCGTTGAACCATTCTTTGTATTCGTGTTTTATATTTCTATTACTGGCTTGAGCTGCTTTGGTCATACATACTTTTATTTGCATCCATATTTGTTCAATATCCCCACTTTCTGCAATATTATCTAATCCTCTACTGACTATTCTTTCATATTTATTTTGTTCCTCTTCTGTCAGTAGTCTCACAGGTTTAGTTGCTTTATACTTTTTCTTCCGCTGGTTTCTAAGCACTGGAATAAGTTGTTTCATTTGTATTCCAACTATAAAGTGATCTGAATCTGCATCTGGACCTCTGTATGTTCTTATGTTCTTTATACATTTTTGCATATCTTTTTCGACAAGCACATGATCAATTTGGTTTATGGTTTTCCCATCCGGTGATCTCCACGTTCCTTGGTGTATTCTTTTGTGTTGGAAGTACGTGCTCATAATGATCATATTTCTTTCTTTCGCGAAATGAATTAGGAAGTGACCATTTTCGTTCGTTGTTTCATGCAAGCTGTATTTTCCTATGGTGGGTACATATATTTCTTCTTTTCCTATTTTTGCATTACTATCACCTAGCACTATTTTTACATCGTATTTGGGGATATTTTCGAATACTGTATCTATTTGATTATAAAAGTCTTCCTTTATTTCTATATTTTTGTCTTCAGTCGGTGCATGTATATTTATAAATGTTATTTTTTGGTATTTTCGTCTTATTCTTAATACACATATTCTCTCTGAAATTGGTTTGAAGTCAACGATTAGATCTTTCAGCTTTTTATTTACCACAAAGCCTGTGCCTAACATTCTATTTTCTCCCCCGCTGTTGAAAAATAAATAGTCGTTTATTTCCATTGAGTTTTGCCCTAATTGTTTTGTTTCTTGTAGTGCTACTATTTCGAACTTGTATTTTTTGCATTCGGCGATTATGTGTTTTAGTTTTCCTTCCTCGTAAGTTAATCTTACATTCCATGTCCCTACTAATATGCATTCGTTTATTACTTTGTTTCCAGTAATGATCTTTACATTTTGTTCATCTCTTGTACCTTTATCTTGCCAAGTCGTCTTCGTTATTTTAGCCTGTTTAAATTTTGCTGTATTTTGGTTTTACAATTTTTATCTTCTACTAATTGTCGTTGGCTGTTATTCCACGTCCATATTTCTCCATCTATGATTAGCTTCTGGAATCCTATTTTTACATTTTTTCCATTATATATCTCTGCCATAGCCTTACTTCTAATTTCTTTCTGGATAATTCTTTCCTCCTTTGACATATCATCATTTATGTAGGTTCGCTCGTCTGTTTTGTTTTTTAGTTTATTTTTATTTTTCATTACTTCAATTTTGTTCTTCACGCTGTTAAGTTCTACTAAGGTAGTATTTTCTCCTATTTTTCTCGCTCCATTTACATCTACTGACACTTGTAGTTCTTTTTCTAGAAAGTTCTCTACGGCTTCTCGCAATAGTTTTTGATCATTTGTGTCAATGTTTAGTCGTTGTATTACTACATTTTTCCTCTTTTTTTCTTTCTCCAGTTTCTCTATTTTTTCGTTTGCTGCGGTAATTTCCTTCTCTAATTGGCCTATTTGTTTAATAGCTTTTTAGTTTGTTTCTCGCGTCTTTCTTATTTCATCTTTGTAGTCGCTTTGTTGATCTTTTAGTTCTGTAATTTCCCTCTTTAGTTGCGTAATTTCGTCTCGTGATCTGTATTGTTCTTTTTTTATGTCTTTTACATCCATTGCTAATTCTTTCATCATTTTCATCATTTGGTCGATTCCACTTGTGTTTTCTTCTTCTCTTTTTTGTGGGATTCTCGGTGTTTTTTTTTAATCTTCTGGGGTAATATTCATCATCTTCTCTCCTCCTTTTTCCTTCATCAGTTAACTCCTCATCTGAATTCATTGTTCTTTATTTATAGTAATTTTCTGTGCTAGGGTTATTAGTCACTGGGTCACGGGTGCAGTTGTGCGAAAACTCTACTCAATTCAAATTTCCGCCCACACCCGCCCTGGCTGCGTCCAATACTCCAACAGTTTTATTCCTAAAACTCAGAAGCGGGCCCTGACTATATGTTTATATTGTTTGTATCTAAGCTACTATTATTACTATTAAAACTAAAATTCTGCTTACTTACGATTTCCTGTTGTATTGTTTACTTAATTATCTGACTAATGATCTTAAAAACCAACCGATAAATATTTCTAATCTTTTTGTCACTTTGCCGAAATCTAATTTCTTTATCAATGCTACTTTCACTATTTTAATTAAATTACGTTTTTTTTTTCAAAGTAGACGAATCGAAAGTTCTTTTTTATAAACACTTATTATCTATATTTTACTTTAATTACTTGTATTTATTATTCGACTTCCGACACCGTGAAAAGGTCCGATATGCGAATTTATTTTCGTCGATGTCGTTGTCTGCAGGTGTGTTCGCTTTGGCTGCTAAACCCAAACTCCAGAAAAGGGGAATAATGCACTTGGTCCTAGTTTATTTTTTCCCCTTCGCTTTTTTGTTTGAAGTTCATCTTCTTCACTATCGGATACAATAACCACCGTTTTTGACTAACTAACTGTTGTCTTTTTTCGAACTCTTCCAGTTCATCATCCAACAAGTTAAATCTACATTTTCTTATGACATTTTGTAATATGTTAAATTCTTCCTCATTTTCGACCTTAACCCTCATATCTGATAGGAAGATAGCTAAATTTCTTTTTTAAAGTTTTACTGTTGCGGGAGTACGTGAAGCTTACAAAAATTTTATCTCCCCTTAATCTTTTAACGGCGAAATTTGCTTTCTTGAACTTTACCATAAAAAAGTATTTATTAGACGACTATAAGTAGGTCTTTAACAGAAATAAAAAGATAATTTTAAAAAAAGTTGTATATTTTGAGAAAAAACAACCGTTACCTTAACGTAACGCTAGCGTAATGTGACAAACAAAATTATTTAGTGTGGAAAATTTTGTTACATTCGATACATAAGCCTACATCACACTTTCGCCATTTTGTTATTACACTGGACGAACACCCCTCACCGGCACATCTTCTTCTTTTCCTTCCTTCATTTGGCACAAGCAAGTGCGTACCTCATCGTACCTCAAATCATCTGATACCCTGTTCAGACTTACACTGGACCGTGATACTGCCGGCTTTCCTGCTCCCTTAGGCGGAACTCTTCGGAATGCTTCAGTCATGATAACTAACTGACAAGGAACTATAGCCATTTTGGTTATTATTTTGGTTATATCACTTACCGATACTTTACGGTTACTTTAATTATGTTCATTATTTATAGTAAGAAATTAAACCAAAAATGCATCATGTGAAAATACGTACGTGACTTTTAAACTAATTTACGTCATTCCATTACAACAACAAAATTGCTTACTAAAAAAAATAAAATCATCTTGACTGACTAACCTTGTTTATATAATTATCGTAATATTTTAAAACTGCAACGTTCTAAAATAACAAAAATATGTTAACATATCAAATATTTGACCATTCTGACCTGTAAAAATGCATTTATATTATTACAAACTTGGATTTTGAGTCCGGCCCCGATATCTGGCAGATCATACAGCTGTTTATCGGTTGGGACAAATTGTTAATTACTAGTAGTTAAAATTAAAAATATAATTTAATTTTTATACTGTTTGCAACTTAAAGTTAAACGTGACAGTGCACTGAAAATCGTAGAATTCTGTGAGTACAAAACTGCATTATTAATAACCTTAAGAGGCTACATCAGCGCGTCATCACTATTAATTCGAGAAATAGTAGCCACACCGTCTTTCGAAAGTTCTGCGAACCTTTGGCAACAGGGCGTCGGCAGTACGTGAGACTATCAAATGGGAAGGCACAATATTGTGATAATTATAATTTTATTAGAGTTTGGATCGGATTTAAAAGCATAAAGAAATGCAAAAAAAGCATTATGATTTTATGAAAATATTTTATTATTTATTTATTAAACAAAAAAGAATAAACATAAGCATATAAATTTTAACAAACCTTTTTTTTACGAAAATTAGTATAAAACATCTTAGCTTAAGAATTAGTAAGTACCTATCATAAATTTAATAATAATATACAGTGTGTTCCAACGAAAATTTGACCTCCCCCCCATAAACTCAGAAACCAAGAGTTTTTTCAAAATAAAAAAAAAACTCGTCAAGTTTTATTGGGCGCGGGACGAATTTTCATGCAAAATTCATGCCCTCAAATGTAACTCCCTACTGCCACGCATCAACCCCCAGTTTTTTTTAAATAGCAAGTGTGGTCGAGTGGCATACCATCTGAAAGGTATTTTTCCTCTACACGATACTTTTTTTTTATTTACGAAGTAACTTTGAAGATAATTTTGGCTAATCTATTGGTTGAACATCATTAATGTCAAAAAACATAAAATTTCATTAAATTAACTAATTTAATGTTCGAAATGACCTCATGTGACCTCCATACAATAATACAGTATATTTTTAAAGCCTCTTCGTACATTTGCAACTACCTTCGGTGTGAATAATGGGCTATCTGTCACAATTATTTGTCGCAACTCTGCAATATCTACAGGCTGAGTGGCGTATATTTTTGATATTAGGTGTCCACACAAAAAAAAATCTAAATGCGAAAGATCCGGTGTCCGATCCAATCTATTGGATCCCTTCTGACAATCCAGCGCCCTGGAAAACGTTCATTCAAAAATTGTCTTACGCGTATATGATAATGTGGGGATGCCTTGTCCTATTAGAAAGTCATTTTATTGTTTAAAAGATTATCATCAGATTCCAATGTGTCAGTGATCAGCGGATAAATACTATGTCTATTATCTTTCGGACACTTAAAGGTTCAGGCAGAATACCAAAATAAATTTAAAATAATATAAGACAAAATTGTTTCGTTACACTTTGTTTTAATATAAATAATAGTAAAAGTAACAATAATAACTTTGAATTTTTTTTTAAATCAAGCTTTACTATTATCAACACTGTCGACAATGTTCACTATTGGGTTAATCTAGTTGCTAGTTGCACAGTCAGGTTGCGTGTCAGTTTGAATGTTGTTAGTTCCACTAAAAATATAACTGATAAATTCCACAAAATTAATGTAGATACTTGCATCATGGTATTTTAAATATTTTGAAAAATTGGACGATTACTATTCCTGTAAGAACATGTTTATTTTACTATATTAAACAGGGTGCTCCAAATATCTGATTTCCTTTTGTTACGGCTAAACATTGACATACAAATACATGTTTAATGGCGAGAATACTTAGGTTTTTGCTTAGTGAATGCACAAGCAGTCGCAATATATCACCTACATTAATAATGTATACATCTAAACAAATGAAGTATAAAGGAAATACTACCCTGGAAATTGCTCGCTCGATCCTAGCTCTACTACTTATAACGTTTATTATAAACGTATATATCAAATAGTTTAGCCGTAAGAAATGAACTACAGAAAGTGTTGCTAGCATAGTGGTGTATAGCAAATAAAAAATATAAGTTCGAAAATATTGTCGCCAATGAATATCTACCTACCGGAAAAAATTGGCGTTTGTACTTTCCTATTGTCTATTTTTGTACATAAATACAGATTTATTACCAATTTCATTTTCATGGGAAACCACTTTTTATTTACGACAACAGTAGATTGCTTATAAGTACATTATTAAAATTTGTGGTGGCTCTAATTTCGATTTTCGAATCATTTTAGCACGGTTTTTACTGCACTTTTCCTTGGAAGGCGTGACTTTATCTTTCGCTTGAGAAATTTTTCTGTTTTAAAAATATTTATATTTCCAGAATAAAAATCCTCCTAAAACTATACAGGGTGTTTCAAAAAGGTATGTCATAAATTAAATTACGCATTCCGGAGACAAAAATAAATTGATTGAATCCAACTTACCTTAGTACAAAAGTGTACACAAAAAAGTTACAGCCCTTTGAAGTTGCAAAATAAAAATTGTTTTTTTACATTTTCTCATAAACTATTTGACATTTTGTAATAAAAATGGACACGTTACTTTCTTGTTCTGAAAGGATTTTTCATACAAAAGAAACAACAAAATCTAAGCGCACAGAAAAATTTTAAGGTGGGTGTGCAGCCATAAATCTCCCCAAACTTTTGAGTACTTTCAAATCATATAATTTTGTGGCATCATGTGTTCAAATAAACACATAATTTTTAAAACTTATTTGGCTATTACCATTTTTTCGAAAAACTAGTTTTTTCCTAGTTGGCCATAAAATTACAATTAGTTTCTACGGATAGAATAATTACAAACAGTTCCATCAATAATAGTCAATAATTTAAAGCTATCATTTATTGTGTGAATAGGATTCATATTAAAAATTTTGATATTACAATGGCCTAATTACAAAGATTAAATTATGATTTCAATAAACTATCGGGAATATCGTAAGTGAATGTCAAAGAAATAGTGCAGCCACAAGGCGTTATGCAGTAAAATACCTAAAATCGAAATGCACCCGATGGACGATTATTTCTGACCATTTATCGTCGTTTACGGGAAACGGGTACATTCCAACCGCAAGTTGCTGGCAATAGTGGTCGTCCAATAATGGATGCAACTGATGAAGACATTTTAGAAATCATTCCAAAAACCAAAGAAGTTCCTGGAACAAGTACAAGGGTAATAGCTGCTCAACTAAATGTTCCTCACATAAGGGTTTGGATGTGGGTGTTTAAGGGATCAGCTGCTTAAACCCTATCACTTAACAACGGTTCAAGAGTTATTGGTTGAAGATTATCCTAAAAGGATTGGATTTTGCGATTAGTTGTTAATGGAAAACACTCCAAATGTTAATTTTATTAGAAATATTTTGTTTACCAACGAGGCTACCTTTAGTAGAAATGGAATAACAAACGACTCATCACCAAAGGACTTTCAAAGGTAATGTTTGGGCAGGAATTGTGGATAACAATCTAATAGGCCCAATATTTCTTCCCAACAATTTAAATGATGATAATTATTTGCAGTTCTTGGCAAAAGATTTACAAGAGTATTTGGAAAAATTGAATATTGCAATAAGGCAAAATATGTGGTTTCTACAAGATAGCTTACTTACTTACTTACTTACTAGCCAACGCCCACCCTTGGCATGTTAGCCATTTGGTGGCGCGCTGACCAGTATAGACGAGCCGTTTCTCGTAGGCGATCTTCATCCTCCTCGGGCGGGTCTGTTTTCAGGGCTGGGCACTCTGGAAGGTGAGCAGCATCCATCTGGGGCTGATCACATAGTGGACAGTTGTCATTTTCGCGGACGCCGATGCGATGTAGATGGGAGGCCAGGTAGTCATGCCCCGTAGTTGTTCTGAACACGGCTACACTAATGGGTCTCGGCAAGTTGCGAGGGATTGGTGACTCTATTAGGTGGGCCCAAGATTTTCCAGCACCGGCTTGTATTTGCTGCTCTTTTATCTTCGCTTTGATTCCTCTTCTAATGGTGGACTTTGCTGATGTGTACGATTGGAAGCTAGGGGGCTGTGGAAGAGTAGTGCCTTCTTTTGCAAGTTCATCCGCCGCTTCATTTCCTTCAACACCGACATGACTAGGGATCCATTGTAGAGTAATCAGCCACCCTTTTTCCATCAAGTTCGATAGTTGGACGCGGCAAGATATTGTTTTGGCACAGTCAGCAATTTCGCCGTCGTAGTTGGTGAGAGGGGCACCCACAGCTATAGAGCCTTTGAAGAACGTTGAGACGTATCCTGCTCCTGTTCTTCCCGAGTCCGGCATCGAGGATCCATCGCAGTATATGTGGATCCACTCATGTGCTGGGTACTTGGTGTGTATCGTCTCTAGGGCGGTTTCCTTAGGGCAATGTCTGACGATAAGTGCTTCGGGTCGTTATGGTTTTCAAGCAGTAATTCTGTGTTTGGTAGACAGCGGGCCAGTGTGGTTTGCGCTGGGAAGGGGGCGGCTTCCGACAGGACAATGTGGTATTTTTCCATGATTTGGTTTGCTACTGTAAGCGGAGTGGTTTGTGTTTTAAGACGTGAGGCTGCTTGTCTATATTCGTCCCATTTTTGTGGAAGTATTCGTCTTTGCCTTTCCTAGAAGGTTAACGCGTGTTGCTCTCTGCGGCATTGTATTGGTTCAATACCGGTCTGGGCTTCCATTGATGTAATCGGTGTTGATTTTGGAGCACCGGTGATGACGCGAAGGGCAGTGTTCTGGGCGACTTCAAGCTTGGAGGTGGTGTTTGTACTCGCAGTTATTGTAGCTTCACTCCCATATTCTAATATCGGCCGGACATAGGTTTTGTATGTTGCTACCAGGACATCTTGCGTGGCGCCCCACTTTGTTGCTGTGAGACGTTTGAGCAGTCGACATCTCTTTGTGGCTTTCTCTGTAATGTTGTCGATTTGAGGTTTCCACGTCATTTTCTTATCTATGTACACCCCCAAGTATTTTGTTACGTCCTGTCTTTCCAGATCAACTCCTTTATACGTCAGCTTGACAGCAGTCTGTTTTGTTGAAAGGCAAAGTACTTGATATACGGTTTTGCTTGTACTGACTGTTAGGCAGTTTTTATCCGCCCATTTTTCTAGATTTTTCAGAGCCTGGTTCATTACTCCCTCGAGCGCTCTCAGACTGCTACTTGATGCCCATATTAGGAGGTCATCAGCACACAGGAGGGCTTCCACACCAGGTGTCTTTCTAATCATTTCGAGCACATCGTTTATCATTAAATTGAACAATTGACAGCTGATGACAGGTCCTTGTGGCAGCCCTTGTCTTTGCAGTCTGAATTTGGAACAGTGGTTGTGAAATTTGACTCTCTGATACCTTTCCCCGAGAAAGGATTTTATCCAATTGAATAGTTTGCCGTCAACTCCGGACTTCGCTATCTTGTGTAACAGCAAACCTCTCCATACTGTGTCGTATGCAGCTTTGAGGTCTACTAGCACTGCTACTGTTGACATCTTACGGTGGAAAGCATCCTTGACTTTTTGGGCAAAATCGACTACATGGTCCATGGTGTTCCTGTGTTTCCTGAAGCCAGCTTGAGCGTCGTCAATCAGTTCAGGTTAAGGCTCGGTTTAGTCTGCCCAGAACCATTTTTTCGGCTACTTTGCATAAGGAGCTTGTGAGGGATATTGGCCGGTAGCTATCAGTCAGGCTCGGGTCTTTTCCTTTCTTTAAGGTGGGTATGACCTCACTCTTCCTCCACTGACTTGGGACTCTTGAATTCCATGTTAGGTTAATCAAATTCAGAATGGTGCCTTTGGCTGCGGCTCCCAGATATTTAAGCATTTCTAGGTACAACTCGTCAATCCCTGCTGCCTTTTTCGTTTTTGTGTCAGAGAGAGCCGCTTCCAGCTCCAACATCGAGAAATCTTCTGAACAGATGTCGTTTATACTTTTGCTCATCCGCCGGGGAAGGGGATAACGCAATAGTCTTGCTCTCTCCCTCTTATTTATTTTAATATTACTCACTTTAGTGTAGTGCTTACAAAGTTCGTTTGCTATATCGGCATGTGTAGTGAGTTCTCTAGCCATGCCTCTCATTGGCATTTGCTGTTGCTTGTTTCCATCATTGTTTAGCGTAGTAACGAACCTGTGCGCTTTGACGCCGTCTTTTCGGAAATCGAGCTTAGCAAGAAAGGATTTGAAAGCTTCTCTTTTACCTGACTTAATGGCTTGAGTTAGGACCGCTTGCCTCTTTCGAAGCTCTATACAATCGTTCATTTGCCTGGATTTTTCAGCTTTTCCTCTGGCTTTATTTCTGGCAGCTTTCAATTTGGATAGCGTTGGGGACCAGAAAGTCTTATACCCTTTAATTTGACCTCGCGGTATGCACTCTTTTGCACATTTAAGTATGGCCTCACTTACTTTCTTTGTTGCTTCTTCTGGTTCTTGTTTCTACAAGATAGCGCTCCACCGCGTTACAGTAATGAAGTCCGGGAATACCTTTGCAGGCAGTATCCTGGTCGGTGGATTGGAAGAGGTCGTGACGCACCTATTTCTTGGCCACCTAGAAGTCCAGATCTTAATTCCATGGACTTTTGCTTTTAGGGGTTTATGAAAGAGAAAGTGTATTCTGTAACAATAGAGGACGAATAACAATTGAGGGTTAGAATTATTGAAGCTGCAAATCAATTTCGTCAGAAAAATATGGTTTGTCAGCGCATTCGGTTTTCCTTATTAAAACGATAACAAATGTGTATAACAAAGAAAATGGGGGTCATTTTGAACATTTATTTAATATCATATTTATAGAGGTTATAAACATTTTTTGTACTTGTTAATTTATTTAAGCCATTCATTTAGTTGCACGTAATTGTTTAAAGGTTAATGAAAAGGTCCGTAACTCAATCAAAACTGTTTTTTGAAAAAAGTGATAGCGAGGCAAAAAAATTTAAAAATAATGTGTTAAACTAATGATGCCACAAAATTCATTTGATTTGAACGTACTCAAAAGTTTTGAGGGATTTAGGGCTGCACACCCCCTTAAAATTTTTCTGTGCCCTTAGATTTTGTTGTTTCTTTTTTATGAAAAATGCTTTCAGAACAAGAAAGTAACGTGTCCATTTTTATTACAAAATGTCAAGTAGTTTAGGAGATAATGCAAAAAAAAAAACAATTTTTATTTTGTAACTTCAAAGGGCTGTAACTTTTTTGTGTACATTTTTGTACTAAGGTAAGTTGGATTCAATCAATTTATTTTTGTCCCCGGAATGCGTGATTTAATTTATTCAATACCTTTTTGAAACACCCTGTATACTCGCATTAGAATTTGAAATATTTTTACTAAAATATAGCTATAAAACGCACAATTAATAATAATCTATTTTTTCAAATAGTCCAACAACCTAGTTCTATTACACAAATATAATAAATTCATTTTAAACAAACACTACTTCACTATGAATCAACAATAACGAATTTCAATATCTTAGAAAATAATATCCATAATCCACATTAAAAATAATATTCCAATATCTGGCTGAACAGATATCGATACAGATAACATAGCAGAATCGTGCTATCACTTACACAGAAAACAGACGCAGGTGTGCAAATGTGATAGCGCTGACTAATTCTCTATGTTGCCAACTCACTCAGTTAAGTTCGATTTCTTGTTATAGATCATTGATTTTAGGTGATTTTAGTAATTCCAATGTGTCACAAAATCTAGGCATGGGATAAAAAAGTTTATTTGAAGAAAGTGTATTTTTTTGTTTTTCTTAATGGCGGTACGGACTCGTTTTTGTAATATTTTATTTCGTTATAGAGTAATTTCCACAAACTAACAAATTTCTCAAATTGGGCTCCGTACCGCCATTCTTTACTATATCACGTATATGTGTACCAAATATCTCGACAAAATATTCAAAATTAAAGCTGTAATCTTGGAACGCGTTTTCTGTCTTAATGACGCGCTGATGTAGCCTCTTAAAATCAGAAGTTTAAAAGGCAAAATATTTTATCGATTTCAATTCAACTTATCGATTATCGACAACAACTTTTTGCTGGTTCTTGCTTCTAACAAGTAATTAGGCTAGGCTGCTGTTCAATTTTATTAAGTGGCCAGGTCCGGCTTCAGATCCTCTCTGCCAATGTACGTAAATTCTCAGCGGGAAGATGGATGAACAGGAATCAGCTACCTCACGAAATATACCCACTACGTCACATATATCTTACTCCAATGCATTAAACAGTTTCAAATATCCTTTAAAAGACCAAGGTATTATACTTTCAACCATATAAGGAATAAATGTTTTCGAATATGTAAAAGCTGTTGGATCAATAGTACAGCCCAAAAATGTTGTTTGGGCATCCAAAATAGCAAACAAGCGCATCTGCATCTACCTCTCCTCTAAATATGTAGTTGATCAATTTCTTAGCTCCCACAAATATATAAATATTGATGGTAACCAGATTGAAGTAAGAAGACTTATAACCCCTGCCCAAAGACTCATCATATCTAATGTATGTCCTACTATGCCTAATAGCATAATTGAAGAGCACTTAAAAACTATGGGTATAAAATCCGCCTCCAAAATGACGTTTCTACGAGTAGGCATGCAAGACTCAGAATACAGCCACGTACTCAGCTTTAGGAGGCAAATGTTCATAAGTCCTTTAGAAAATGCATCAATTCCTGACTTATTTCTAATCTCATTCGACAATACATCATATCGACTATACATTTCCATAGATGGTTTAAACTGCTCCAGATGCAAGATTGTCGGACATCACGATTCTGACTGTCCTTCTTTATCATCATCAAGCAAGTCAATTAATCAAATGGAAACTGACCACCACGTGAATATACATAACTCTACCAATGAAAAATATAATTAGCTACAAGATCAACCACGAAACCAATACCATACAAAATCACGCATCAGCTACAAAGGACCAAACCACTTCCTCACAAACAAACAATGAATTACAAATTTTGAATTAACTAAAAATATTCCAAGATAATTCCTTAGTAATTGAAAGCGATAGAAAAACCACTGAAATTACTCCTGCAACTAAAAGACAAATATCCTCTCCTGAAATTCTTGAAAATGACCTACCTTCTCCCGATACTCAAAAACCTAAGAAAAAGCCTAAAACCCAAGAAGATATTCCAATTATTCTAAATCCAATTAAAGAAAAAATTGAAAATAGAAACCCTTCCTTTACACTTACTTTTCATGAAATATAAGGGAATTCTGGCAAATTCCCTTCACTCAAAACATCCTGAACGCATTGTTAAAAATTATTCAATATGCATGAAAGCCAAGAAATAAAAGAAATTTTAAACTTTATATAATCTCAAATACAAAATAAAACTTTAAAAAACAATATCACCAGATTGAACAAGAAACTGCTTCTCAACAGTCCCTCTTCTACTGACGAAACTGACTAAGAATCAAGTTCTCAACAATAAATAGTTAACACATAAAGAGTTAATGGCCAGCACATTCAAATTACAGTGGAACCCCAACGGTTATTTTACACATATAGAATCCATTAAGCTTATTATACACGAATATCTTCCTTTAGTCATATGCCTAGAAGAGACCCATTTTAAGCACCAAAATGTGACATTCCAAGTCATTATCAACTGACTCCGAATAGGACATACTTTCCTTACACACAAGCATATCTTCAACCAGGAGGCTGCTCCGATGTGTACCAAGTGCAACACTCAGTTGTCAGTGAAACATATAATTGTTGAGTGTCCAGAGTACCAGAACGAAAGAATCGCGTGTGCCCTTAGTGATAATTTAAAAAGTATACTAACGTCAAATTTACAGTATTTATAAAGTTATCTTAAAATGATTAAACTATATACCAGATTATAAAAAATATTTTTTTTATGTAACAATATGTATCTTACTGTTTGTGTATGTCCCCCCGCTAATAATCCTTAGTGGTTGATGCGGCTATATTTGTTTAAATAAAAAAAAAACTTGGATTTTGCTTATTTGAATACAATGTGTTAATCTGTGATTATCGTGACCTATTTTACCTAAAAATGCATGGACGTCAGCATTAACATTTAATATGTTTATTTGCGTGTATAATAGTTATTTTCGGGTTCTAAAATCTGTACCGTCACCAAACAGTTTTGAAACTGCGCCGACGACTTACGTAGTAGTATAGATTTATAAATCATTTTAAAATTATCCTAGAACTATTAGCATTTTGCCAAAACGCGAACATGTATAGCGGCAATTAAATGCCATAAACAGCAGTTTGTGACTGGTAAATGACGTGTTCGAAATATTTTATGTTCTGTGGTATGTTGTATGACAACCTAAAAAATTGCTAAAAGTTTAGCAAATTGCAAATTAATTATTATTATAGGAATTATTTCAATTAAATAATTTAAACATGGAAAATCAAGGTAAGAAGATGCAGTTTTACGGTGGCAAAGGCATAATGTTGAATGTTTTTTTAGAACTAGATATTAGCGAATTTGTCGGTTTTATTGATAAAGGCAGCGAAGTCAAGACATATAATTTTTTTACTCGAGAGAAGATCCTAAACTTACTGGAATTTTATAAAAAAATATAGTAGATATAGTAGATATAGTAGACAGAGTAGGTTCTTATGAAATAAAAAATATTAAAAAACTTTGGGAGGTCATTGCTCGAGATCTTTCCAATGAATTTAAAATAACAATTGCTCCTAATAAATGTGAAAATCAATTCAAAGTATTAGAAAGGAGTTACAAAAAAAAAATATATATATATATATATATATATATATATGTGGCTAAACACCCCTTTAGGGGTTACGCCGCTTACGCTCTCTAGATCTATGTTTTGAGGTAGATCAGTCCTCATGTTCCTTATTTAATTTTCTCAGTTATTTTTCTCCATTGTGTCCTATCTCTGGTTTTTCCTTTCCACTGTCGTATGCCCGCCTTGTTGAGATCATTTACAACTTCTTGTAACCATGTAGATCTTGGTCTTCCACGTCTTCTTTTGCCAGCTGGTGTCCATTCCAATATTGAGAATATCGTCGTAGTTGATCCTGATCTCCATACGTGTCCTAGCCATTTTGCTCTTTGTTGTTTTATTTTACACACTACATCTTCCTTAATTTCTTCCAGTAGCTCAAGGTTCGTTCTTTGTCTAAATTCATTTTCATTTATTTTTATTGGTCCCAGTATTGCTCTTAGTATTTTTCTTTCTTGTATTCTAAGGTTTTCCTCTTGTTTTTTTGTCATGCTGAGGGTTTCGGCTGCATACATCATCGTCGGTCGAATTATTGTTTTGTATACCTTCATTTTCGATTTCTTACTCAATAGTTTATTTTTTAGTAATTTCTTATTTGCATGGAAGGTCTTATTTGCTGTAATAATCCTTTCTTTGATTTCTGTTTCTCTTTCTCCATTGTTTGTTATTAATATTCCCAAGTACTTAAATTTTTCGACTTCTTCAAAAATGTATTCGCCTAGTCTAACCTTTTTGTTTTCGAAGTTTTTATCAAATCTCATTATTTTTGTTTTTTCTTGGTTTATTTTTAATCCCATTATTTTTCCTTCTGTTACCATTTCATTTAACATTTTTTCCATTGTTTTTCTATTTTTTGTTATTAGCACAATATCGTCAGCGTATGCTATTATTTGTCCTTCTCTAGTTCTAAGGGTACCTTTGTTTATTTTCCTGACGATGTATTCCAGGGCAAGATTAAACAGGGTTGCTGATAACGAATCTCCTTGTCTAACCCCTTTATTTATGACAAATTCTTCTGTGTCTCCTACTTGAGTTTTTATACTCACTACAGTTCTACTCATTGTCATTTTTATTAATCGTCTTAATTTGTTTTGTATTCCCATTTCTTTCAGAGCTACCATTAATTTTGATCTTTTTATTGTATCAAATGCTTGCTGAAAATCTATAAAAAGCAGTTCAATTTCTATTTTATATCCATGAGCTTTTTCCATAATTTGTTTAACTGTATGTATGGCATCTGTTGTAGACTTTCCCTTAATAAATCCGCATTGATAATGTCCTATGATATTCGTCATAGCGTTGGTCAGTCTTCGATGTATTAAGGTCGACATAATTTTATATGCTGTGTTTAATAGCGTCAGTCCTCTGTAGTTATTACACATTTGTTGGTCTCCTTTTTTATGAATCGTGATAATTTGTCCTTTGTTCCATTCTTCCGGCATTTTTTCTTCGTCCCATATGTCTTTTATTAAATTGTACAGTTTTTCTTTTAATTCTTCACCACCATATTTTATAAGTTCCATATTGATCCCGTCTGATCCTGAAGATTTACCATTACGGCTGCTATTTATAATTTCCTCAACTTCCTCTTTTGTTGGTCTTTCTAGCTGGTTTCCTAACATCATTGTCTCTTCTTCTACGTTTTCATTTAGGTCTTGATCTTCTTGCTCTGTTAATAATTCTTTAAAATAGTGAGTCCAAATTTCTTTATACTCTTCATCATTTTCTGATACTTTTCCATTTTTATCTTTTATGCCTTTTATCTTTCCTTTAAAAGTTTTGTTTTGCTCGCTAATTTTCTTATAAAATGCTTTTGTGTTTCTGTTCTTACTTTCTTTTTCTATTTCTTTTATCTTATCATCTAACCAGGCACGTTTAATTTTCCTTATTTTTTTCTTACATTCATTCCTTATTCTATTGTATTCTTCCCTATAATCCTGTCTATTTGTTCTTATCCACATTTGTCTAATTTCTATCTTCTTTTTTAGCATGTTATGGCATTCTTCATTATACCATTCTTGTTTTTTTTTGTTTCTTTTTATTCCTATGTGTACATCCGCTGTTTCATTTATACATTTTTTTAAATTTCTCCATTCTGTTTCTATATCCTTTGTATATTTACACTGTTCCTTTAGTTTTTTGTTCATGTCATCAGCATACTTAATCCTTATGTCTGGAGCATTCAGTTTTTCTACGTACCATTTGTCTTTCATTGTCGTGTTTTTTAGAGTTCTTTTGACTTTTTGTTTTACCTTTGCAGTCACCATAAAATGATCTGTGTCTGCATGCGCGCCTCTGTAAGTTCTCACGTCCGTAACCGATGTTTGTTTCCTTCTTGTAATCAGAATATGGTCTATTTGGGACCATGTTTTTTGGTCTGGGGAAATCCATGTTACTTTATGGTATTTAGGATGTTCGAAATTTGTACTAATGATAATCATATTGGTACTAGCTGCTAGGTTACATAATCTTTGACCATTGTCATTTGTTTTTTCGTGTAATGTGTGTTTACCTGCTACTTGGTTAATGTAGTCTTCCTTACCTACTTGGGCGTTAAAATCTCCCATTACCAGTATTGTGTCTTCTCTAGGTAAATTCTCCATTTCTCGTTCAAGTTCCTCATACATTTTGTCTTTTTCCTCCGCAGCAGCACTTTCAGTTGGAGCATATACGTTTATGATTGATATATTAAATGGTTTGGCGTTAATTCTCAGGTAAGCCATACGTTCATTTATTGGTTTAAATTGCATAATGTTATTTTTTATTTTTCCCATAATTATGAAAGCAACTCCATATTGACCTTGTTTTCCATGTCCCGAATACTGTAGTGTGTAGTTTTTTTTATTTATTTCTCCTTGACCTGCCCATCTAATTTCTTGAATCACTGCAATATCAATTTGGTATCTTTCTAGTTCTGAGACAATCTCCTGCATTTTTCCTGGTTCAAGCATTGTTCTGATGTTCCACGTACTTATTTTTAGTTCATCGCGTTTTTTCATTTTTCTATTATATTTTTTCCTGCTCGTCTGTTTTATCTTATCTAATCTATTCATGTCCTTTTCCTTTGTCATTTTCGTTTCCGTTTTTTGTTGTGTGTACGATATTTGTTGTTTTATCGGTTTTTTGGCGTGTCTTGGTTTGCCTTTTCCAGTTCATTCTTCTCTTTGTTCCATTTCCATATAGCCCCGTCAATATTTAATTTTTGATAACCTACTCTGGTGTTCATACCTTTTTCTTGTTGAAATTTTGCAATTTTCCGTATTTCTTGTTGGATCTTCATCTCTTCTTGCGTTAGATCGTTATTGATGTATATTTCTGGCTTTGATGCCCTTAGTTTGTTTTTGTTCTTCATGATTTTAATTTTTTCATTTCTGTTTTTTAGTTTTACAAGACATGTTTTGTCGCCTATTTTATAAGCATCTTCTATTTCTACTTTAATGCCTAATTCTTTTTCCACGAAATTTGCCATAATCTCGTTGACTACATTTGGGTTATTTGTATCCATCGGTAGACCCTGGACAATAACATTGTTAGCCTTTCTCTCTTTCTCGAGCTGTTCTACCTTCATTTTCACTATCTTTAGTTCCTGCTTCATTTCATCATTTTCCTTTTTTAGTTGTTGGTTACTTTGTTTGAATTCATTTATTTCTTTTTTTAATTCTCTGAGGTCATTTCTATATTCTCGTTGTTCTTCTTTTATTCCTTTTACCTCCGTTGTTAGATGTTTTGTTTGATCTGTTAAATTTTGCATCATTTTTAAAAGCTGATCTATTTTGTTTTCATCTTTCTGTTGTTTGGTTGGTGTTCTGGTAAGTTTCTTGCTCTTGTTGAAAATATCTTCATCATCTTCCTTTCGACTTCTTTTTTTATTGTCTTCTGAGGTGTAGTCATCATCGCTATCCATTTTTATTTCTTTTTTATGTATTTTTTACTCTATATTATAGCAAGCGGTAAGTTCTAGTTCTCCGGTCAACCCGTCAGAAGCTCTAGAACTTCTCAAGCAATAATTGAGTATGAAATTTAAATTTATTAAATATTTTATTTCTTCTAAATTTTGTTTATTTAGTTAATATTATTAATTAGCGGATTTCCTTTCTTGGATTTTTGAAACTTTTTGGATAACCGGCAACGTCGCATTCAATTTGATCAAGACTTGTCTTCTTATCTGTTATTAAAAGAACTGGAATTTCTAAATGTCGTTTTGTTTTGAATACAATAAAATGTTTTAAAACTTACTTACAGGTCACTTTTTGCCAATTTTCTTTGCACTGCAGAGAGTTTATGTCCTCATACAATTTTTCACGTATAGTTTGGATTTTATTTCTCACTATTACCTCAAAAATCGGAATAAACACTGGTAAAAATGTTTAACACTTTTATTTCGCACAACGCGTTGTTTTTAAAAATGATAACATACAAAAAAATAATAACAAATAATAGTCAAACTGGTACGGACCTAAAGGTATTTGAGTATCAAGAAGAGATGGATGATATTTTTGAGTAAAAGAAAAATGTATACCCTACCATTTTGCTTTCTTCCAGTTCAAGCGTAGAATGCAGAGTTGAAAGCCGTGAAGATCAACAACTTTCTGTTCCTTTTCTTGATAATCAAATAACAATTGCTGAAATTGAGAACATACAACCTTCTCATAGTCGTATGAGTGAACAAGATAAAAATGACCATCCAACAAATAATTGTAAAAAAAGTAACGCTACACCATAGACATTATAAAAACGAAAAAGGGTGCAGAGTCCAGCATATGCAAAAAGAAATGACATTTTGTGGGAAATTAAAAATGATGTGAAATCTTTTTATCAAAGGAGGGATGTACGAGAAATTGAAAAATTTGTAAGAAATACAATTTGAACTGTTTAACACCTAATATATTGTCAAATTTATATTTAAATTACATTATTACATACTAAACATATAATAGTGAAGCAATATAATTTCTGTAGTTATGTCCTACATCATCCTGTTCACCTTCTATAATAACATCATCAACTTGATTATCATCTTCACTGTTCACTTGTTCACCTAATAATACTTCACTGCCAATACAAATATTATGTAGCACGCAACAGGCCCTAATAAAATGACAAATAAAAGTAATATTTCTTGATTTGATGTGCTACAGTTGTCGAAATTTCTGCTTTACGAGACCTATGGTGTACTCAATAAGGACTCTACAATGGCCAAGTTTTTTATTGTAGTTTCTTTCAACTTGTCTCAAATTGCCTTTATTCTTATAAGTGTTAAGGTGTGGATTTAGAAAATAAACAGTCGTACTTTACTACTAATATTAAGGCTTTATTACCTATAACATACATACTACTCAACTAACCTAACTTAAGCCTATATATCCATGCTTCTTACTACTTCTCCTACATGATACTCATTTTTATTGACATTACTGTCTGTCATGTCAACCCATGATACTATGGGTGCGTTCCACTTACACCAATATATACTGCATATACAATATAAATGTATTACATTCTCAACAATAAGGTGTTAGAAGGTTTGTCAGACATGGATACGCACTATCTCCCAATATTACCCAGTCCTTACACCGCTCTGCTAAGTTCTGACCCAAATCACTATTGCGAAAAACTCTAGCATCGTGCACACTGCCAGAAAATCCAATTAATACGTCAATGATTTTTCTATTGTTGTCACATACAATTTGCATCTTCAAAAAAGGGTGTGGATATAATATAGACATTAGAAACTTATTGAAGCTGTTTTTTTGTGTCAAGTCTTTTAATAAAGGATCCTTTATTTTGAGATATCCTTAATTGAATGTCAATTTATGTTTGAAATAAAAAAAATAATATTTGTTTTTAGAAAATGATCTTTAAAAAAATAAACATTTAATTTTGGAAACTAAAATAAAGATGATACCAGTCTAATAGAAAGTAAAATATTCAGATTATGCATTAGGTATTGTAAACTTTCTTGATTACTAAAGCGTATATAAATTTGTAACAAAGTTGGCTAATATGATTTTTTTAAATTAAATTTTAAATGATTACAAAATGGTTTTCCTAAAATACTGTTTAAAGTACAGCATAGAAAATAGTATTTTATAGCAGTTTTATTACGTTGTACTTGATAAATTTAGTGGTGTAAGTATACCTATATAACCCTAAAAATTTCTATGAGTTTTTGACAGAAAATTCGACTTTTGGTTATACTGTAATCATCAACAAATTTATCAAATAAAATATAATGAGACATTGCAGAGGTATAGCAAGTTTGAAGAAGGAAATACATGTTATTATTTCCATTACAATCGGCAAGTAGTCAACACACATAATTACCATTCTCTATTATAATCTAGAATTCATTTAAAATTTATGTTCACTTCTATCATCAATATTATGCAATAAGAGTCAAATATGTAAATATACCATAAGTAATATGAATTAATGAGTGAGTACCTTACCTGAATGGAATGAAATTTCTTCCGATTAAAATACGAATCAGGATCCTCTTGCGGTGTATCAATTTTATTGTGTGTTCCATCGATGCAGCCAATAACACCAGCGAAACCCATTTCCTCAAAGCTTCTTGCAATAATTCTTGCTTCTTGGGCGGATGGCCACACAATTACTTTTTCGGATAATTGTGAAAGAAAATAGACAACCGAATTGACATATGTTTGTAGTGTGCTAATTGATAAATTAAATATATCTGCAACATCTCTAAATGTTGCACCTTGGTTACTTGTAAACCATAAAAAAGCCAAGAGACATTTTTCACTGTTTATCCTTTTAAAACCACTGTCTTTCTTCGGATAAAATTCTGACTGTTCAAAGTCCGCTTTTAACGTTTGGACTACTTGTCTTGAAACTCTAAAAAATGTAGACTAATTAGTTTAATATCAATATTTTAGATAATTAATACGAAAACAAACTCTTGCAGTCACAATACTGATATTCATACTTTAGTAATAGCACATGTACCTAACTTACATAAAATGCTGAAGAAACTGTCTATCCGTATACTGAGGAACAGTTTGTTCAAAAAATTCATTTTTTGTTTTATCTCAAAGCAGTTCGGGAAAACACGTTAGCCAGTACGTCCAGTCCATCTTGTAACAAAAAAAAAATTTTGGACTTTCAGGTTTAGGTCGCCAATGTAATAAAAGTGTGTAATGAAACACAAGTATTTGGGGTAATGTATAAAATAACGTATACTTTAAAGCTGGCTAGCCGAAGGTGCCGGAGAGTGACTACTTGACACTCAAAGGAGGATTCAGCCAATTTGCATGCCCTATAGAGACCGTAGAATAAGAAAATGAATGACAAGGTAATAAACAATCTATAGGTATATAACTAAGGTAAATAAAAGTGATTATAGAAGTTGCTCCAAAATGTGAGTGGGCGCCAGGAAAGTATTAACATAAACTTTCCAAGGTATCTTGTAAAGCTATTTGCTGAAATACAAAAAAAGGATACAAGTATGAATTGAAATATTTAGTTTTCACCAAAAATTTAATCCCTATCCAATATATACAATCTAAATTTACCCTAAAATACCCACCACCAATTATGTACAGTCAACTTAGTTAATTATATACAAAAAAAAATAAATGCCCTGGTTATACGCAACTGATCCTTGATGATCTAAATTTACCAATAATAAGATATAGGAAAAATTGTAATGATTCACCTAAAAAGGTAATTTACTTGCCTCAGAGATGCAACTCTGTACTTTGGCTTTCAATTGAAGGTTATAATAAAGTAATGAGGACAATATCCTGAAGGGATAAATGTCCAAAGGTTGGAAAATATAATAATAATAAAATCTTAATAAATAACTCTCTGATTAGATGTGTACACATAAAATCGTACAAACTGAGTTAAATGGGAGGATTTAAAACCTCGACCTGGACGTGACAATTTTAATGCTTATGTATTTTATAATTATTTAGAAAAAATGACGGGTCTTTATTATTAAATGAAATAGTATGATTTAAGATTGGAAAAAAAATATTATAAACAAAATTATTAACAATTAATGAATAAAAAAAAATATAAAAAATGAACAATGTTCCACACTCTAAATAAGGGAGGTCTTTTTCGGGCTGGTATCCTGAAGTGGTCCGGGAGTAGTCTGAGAGAGCTCTGGACCTCTGATGGAACAGACGGGCAAATGGGCAAATTCAAAAACGTAAATTCTTTTCCTCCTTGTAAAAAAAATCCCCAAAAATAAATGAAAAAAAAAATCCTCGATCCTGGATTTAACTTCTTGGGGTAGGCTAAAAAGAACAATTGTGTTACAGTTCCTCCTTACGCTTAATAAAAAGAAGGGAAAAATACAAGGTTTATTAACAAATGAAATAACTTGAAAAATATTACAAAAAGTTGCTGGGAAGCTTGTATCAAAGAAAAAAGCTCATCCCGGCCCTGAATGTCAGGCATGAAAGTCGACTTAATTGTAAGCTCCACAACTTTTATAGTTTTTAATAGAACAAGTATAAATTTAAATATTTAAAAGTGATATATCAAAGAAGTTTACAGTGATTTGTTAAGTGCCGTAAGTACTTCTTACCAGTTAATCATAGTTTGATTAGAAATATCACTTTTAAGCATCAATAACATATTCTCATCAATAATTGTAGTTACAAATTAACCAAAAAACTAGTTGTACTCTTATCGTTATTCAGCTGATTTGGTAATTACCAGCCGATCAACTAGTTTTAAAATAAACAGAGTCGGACTTTATTTGATTTAATCTATATATAAAATAAAGTCCTGTTAAAATTGCATATAGAGGATTCATCATGTCCGTAACATCAGATGGAAGTTCCAATGTAATTAACTCTGTACCACAACATACCAACACAGTTAAATCCTACTCAAAAGTTCTAAGCCAACATACATATCCTAGTCCTGAACAAGCGATTGTTCTCTCTTCAAAGGATGGATTACGCCTACAGGACTACCTCATACCACTAGGAGCACTTATACAGCCCAAAAACATCTTATTTTCTTCAAGGCTGTCCAATAATCGAGTATGCATGTATCTAGCGAGCAAAGAAATTGTCGATAACTTTATGCAGGTATATGATGGTATAATACTAATAAATGAAGAACCAGTTCAAGCTAGAAAATATATTACTCTAGCGGATAGGTTAGTTCTATCGAATGTATGCCCCTCAATTCCCCATGATATTCTCATTCACGAATTAGAAAACCTAGGTCTCAAGCCAATGTCATCAATGACCTTTCTTCGTATTAGCTCTACCTTACCGGAATTTAATCATATTTACAGTTTTAGAAGACAAATTTTTATCAACCCTGTTATAAATCCTTTACCAAAATCTTTTTTGATTAAATACGATAACAAATCTTATCGAATTTTCTTATCGCAAGATAATCAGATGCTTTAACTGCAAACAGCAAGGACATAATGCTAATAATTGTAAAAATCCCACAAACTCTCAACAAACACCCACACCTCAAACTATTTCAACATCGTTAAATACTCCTTCACAAATGGACACCATACAAAAACTTCCCAATCAGCAATCTACTTCCTTAACAAACAGTACAAATCCTGAACATGTCGAACCAAAAGCATCCTCAGTTACAAATACCATTACATCTCCAGAAAATAACAGCGCTATATCACTAGATATTACTCAACAGACAAGCCGTAAGCGTGACGTAGATGAAATTCTATCACCTTCACCAACATATACACCAGCTGTGTCAGAAAAGATAAACAAACAGAAATAAATTTTAGGAAACCTACACAAAAACCCAACAAAAAACCCAAGAAAAGTTCTGATACTGACCTAAAAACAATAATAAATGAACATTCACCACCATATATCCTTAATCACGACCAATTTATAGATCTGTTAGAAAACGCACCAGGTTCTCCAAATATTATCACCACTATAACTAATTATACACATGATTTCACTGGATTACTAGGAATGACTAGTAACTTATATGCTCACATAACAGATAGATCTCTTAAAATCAAATGTACCAAACTTAGAAAAAAAATCACAAAACACCTAAATGACGAACTTTCTTCTACCGACAACGAAAATGAAATTTTACTTGACACAGACCCAGAGTCTTAATAAAATTAAAACTTTTTTATAACTAGAAAGTAAAAATGGCATCTTTTAATTCAATTATTCAGTGGAATATAAACGGATACTATAATAACTTACCGATGTTAAAAATTCTACAATCAGAGTATCTACCAGATATTATTTGTCTTCAAGAAACGAATCTTAAGAGCAACCAAGAATCTTGTTTACATAATTATCAAAGTTTTTCAAAAAATAGAGTAAACCAAAAAATAGCAAGCGGTGGAGTGACAATTCTTGTAAATAACAAATTAACCGCAAGTAGGTTACCCCTACAAACACATTTAGAAGCTGTAGCTATTTCTCTAGAAGGGACCACAAAAATAAATATTTGCACGATTTACTTACCCCCAGGACAACCAATTGATAAACAGGACCTTTTTAACCTCGTGAGACAAATACCTTCTCCGCGTATTTTAACAGGTGATTTTAATGCTTACAACAGTATTTGGGGCTCCACATATGACGATAAAAGAGGACTTAGTATTGAAGAATTAATAGATCAGTATAACTTATCACTGTTGAATGATGGACGCCCTACAAGATTCAATATACAAACAGGCGAATCAACGCCCTTGGACTTAACGATAGCGGATAATAACTTCTCTGCATTAATGACATGGAACATATTAGACTACACTTATAACAGTGACCATTACCCAATAATAATCACCAATAACTTGTTCAAGCCCAAAAATGGAAAGCACGCCCCTAGGTGGAAAACGAAAGAAGCAAATTGGACATTATTTGAAGATATCATAGGAAAACATGTCACAAACTGTAAAATATCCAACAGTATTGACACAGACATCGAAACCTTCTTCAGCATCATATTAAAAGCAGCCGAGGAAACCATTAAGAAAACTGCACCTATTACAAAACATAAACCAGTCCCTTGGTGGAATGAACAATGTAAGACATCGATCGAAGCTTCCAAAAAAGCCTTTAACAAATACAAAAAACATAAAACACTTAACAATAAAATAGAATTTCAAAAACTTAAAGCTAAAGCTCAGTTAGTAGTAAAAACTTCAAAAAGAAATTCGTGGGCTCAATTTGTGTCCAGTATAAACAGTAGGACCCCTATGTCTGAAATGTGGAAGAATGTCAAAAAAATATCTGGAATACCGGCTTATAACAAAATCACTCAACTAAAGAAAGATAATAAAATAATCACAGATGACCTAGAAATAGCAGAAGAATTTGCTCATACGTATAAAAATAGATCTAATACAAGCAATTATAATAATAATTTTATCAACTTTAAACAGAACGAAGAATGCAATGTAATTATACCGTTTGTAAATGACACAGATGCTTTAAACACCAAATTTAATATAAATGAATACAAAGATGCATTAAACTCATTTAAAGAGACTAGTGAGGGTCCAGATAACATCCCAATGGTTTTTCTTAAGCATTTACCTGAGAATGCACACAATCATCTACTTAAAATATTTAATATTATTTGGACAGAACAGAAATTTCCAACAGTATGGAGAGATTCTATTATAATACCTATATTAAAACCAAAATGTCCCAAAACAGATCCTGAGTCTTATAGACCAATTTCGCTAACATGTACTGCATGCAAACTGTTAGAAAAAATGGTCAACCGTCGTCTCCTCTGGACACTTGAAGATCGAAATATTATTATTCCAGAACAAAGTGGTTTCCGACAAAATAGATCAACTCTAGACAATATTATAGACCTAGAAAGCAGTGTACATGAAGCCTTCTCCCTTAATCAAAAATGTATTGGAATATTCTTCGACATTGAAAGAGCCTTTGATACAGCTTGGCGCCACCGTATCATCAGATTACTGTACGATTTAGAAATCAAAGGACATTGCCTTGCATTTATAAAAAACTTCTTATATAAAAGATATATCCAAGTTAGAGTAAATGGTAATTTGTCGTCAAAAGTGGAATTGGAAAATGGAATTCCTCAGGGATCTGTTATAAGTCCTACGCTATTTATAATTGCCATAAATGATGTTCTACGAAATTTAAAACTTCCACTTAAAGGCCGCTTATATGCTGACGATCTCGTAATATTTGGTCAAAGCAAAAACTTAAACAACCTCTCACAACTTGCACAGAGTTTCTTGTTAGATATTGACCAATGGTCAAAGGAAACTGGATTTATCTTTTCAACAACTAAAACTAAATATATAGTATTTTCTAAAAACAAAGTCAGTACACCAATCTCATTATATCTATACAACCAATCGCTACAACAAAAAGATTCGCTAAAATTGCTAGGAGTTACTTTTGACAGAAAGTTGAATTGGAAAGAACATATCAATAATCTAGCATGTAAATGTTACAGAAGATTAAATTTACTAAAAATTCTAGCACACAAGAATTGGGGTTCAGACAGGAGTACATTGCTAATTATATACAGAACTATGATACGATCACAGCTAGACTACGCGGCTATAGCTTACGACTCAGCATCGAAATCGGTACTTAAAAAGCTCGATACTATTCATAACACAGCACTCAGAATATGCCTGGGAGCCTTTTGTACAACACCGATTGAAAGTTTACTTTGCGAAGCAAATGAATTGTCGTTAAATGATAGAAGAGCTTACCTTAGTCTAATATATGCAACAAAAATTAAAGATAATGCAAAAAATCCTGTCTATAGAAATACTTTTACCGATAATTACCCAAACCTTAATGCAAATCACCGTTCTAATAAACCTTTCTATAAAAGAATAAAAGACCATTTGCATCTGTTTGATATTGTCATACCTGAATGTCTTCCATACACATATGATCATAATCCACCTTGGATTCAAAACATACCATCATATAACTTAGAACTTACGTCATTTGATAAAAACTCCACTAATCCTGATCTAATTATTTCCCATTTTAGAAAAATCATTAGTCGTTATAAAAATCATACCCAGATATACACTGATGGTTCAAAATCATCCGAAGGTGTGGGAGCGTCTGTAGTAACTCCAGAGAAGGTCCTTAAATTCAAACTATCTAATGTTAGTACTATATATACAGCTGAACTGTATGCTCTCTATCGCGCCATAGAACTAATCAATCTGACAACAAACTCCAAATATATTATCTTAACAGACTCACTTAGTGCCATACAAAGCATCCGACAACTGTATCCAAAAAACCCGCTTTTAAAAAAAATTAAAACAGTCCTTCTTCAGGCTTATATCAATCATAATGAGATAAATTTCATCTGGATCCCATCCCATATAGGAATAAAAGGCAACGAAACCGCTGACCATAGTGCGAAAGATGCGATAGTGAGTGACGTTTCCGAGATCGTAAACACATCAGTATCAACGGATATAAAAGCTTATATAAAAAAATCAATCTTAAGTGCGTGGAAAAATAAATGGAATGTGTCGAATTCAAAATTAAAACAAGTGAAACCCAGCATAGAGGCATGGAATGTGTTACCTAAGTCAAGAAGCCAAGAAATAATAGTAACGCGCCTCAGACTCGGACATACTAGGTTAACGCATGATTACTTAATTAAAAAGTGCAAATCGCCGCGATGTGAAACGTGTAATACGACACTAACAATAATGCACCTACTATGTGAATGTCCCCTCTACAATCAACAACGAAGCAATAACAAGATACCAGGAACACTTATAGAAGCTCTAGGTGCAGACTGTCACTTTAACAATACTCTGAATTTCTTGAAAGACATTAATAAGTACCACAATATTTAATAAACCAAATTGTATTGAAGTAATTGTACCTAATGTAATCCACTAATTTTTCGCTAATGGCCATTTGGTCGATGCGATTTTCTAAATAAAAAAAAAACAAAAAAGCTGTAATGATTTTGTAGATAATGTGACCTTCGCATGGTCTGACAATATTTGATGTAAAATAAATTGATCAACTAGATAATTTTTAACGAAAAGCTTGCTACGGATATATTTTTGAATGTAAAAGAACGATATGAGGCAGAATATTTTTACAGATAGTCTTAATAGATAATAGATAGTTTTAAAAAAGGATAATTATATGTTTTTAAGGCCGGGAAGTAAAATAGAAAATTGATATGATTTTATAACATTACTATATCTAAATCCAGAATGAAATAATGTGATAAATGGCAGATAGATATATCACTAACGAAGGGAAAAATGACGATATTATAGAAGTTAAAATGGCTGATGGTTTTTACACTTTTATTTATAATTGAATCAACTTACCGACTAGAAGTGGCTTATAAATCAACGGGTATACACTACGAAACAACTAAAAACTGTATATATTCTTCCTTCTCAACGAAATTAATATTCTCTAAAACAAATTTAGCCTTCTTCTGTCGCCTACCCTTTTTTTTTTGTTAAACGATGTTGTCTACCAAAAGGTTAAAACCAGAATGAGCGCTAATTGCTAGCCGGGTGATCATGTTGCCCTACATCGTCGTAGGTGTCGCTGTTTAAGCCAACTTAGAAATTCAAAATTCAGAAAAGCATTAAGAGGATTGGGATTTTAAAATTGTATTTAAAAATGTTTACGGATTATTAAAGTAACGGACTCGTTACAATCTTCATTATTTGAAGATGATGATTCTGACTGACTCCAACAGTACATTTATTATTGGGTCCATGTTTAATAAAAAGCACTCGGAAATGACTGAAATTACTATTAATTAATGCAAACCACTACTACCTATCAACGGCAAGTACAAAATCATTCTTTATACTGTGTCATAACTGTCAATTTTAAAACGAACCGCGCACGCCTCAAAAAATCCGGAAATAAATCAAGACCTTTTAATAAAAACCGAATTGATAGTTTCAAAACTGTCCACTAACAGCATCAGATTTTAACTCAAACACCAAACTTCGACTCTGAACAGTTTTAAGATGATCCGAAATAAACCCGAACACTTATATTTCTTCTGCGCAAACTCCTGACGGCTGTCAAACAGTCAATGAAAATACCCGAAAATACCTAATGTGTTTTCGATATTAAAAATATAGTCACGTTGAAGCGTGAATCTAGCGTGTAGCAGATTGAAAATAGCTTGTTGCAGAAATGCGTCAATGTATTTTTTTAAAATGTATTCACAGAGATTCTGTTAGCTCTGCTTTTTGTCTTGAAGTTTACGTTGGTCTTTAAACATGAGTACTAAAGTGATTGACCACATCTCCACTAAAATGGCGAAGAAGTTAGAAACCGTAAGTAAATTAATTAAAACTAAAACTGATTTACTAAACTAAATAAAATATTTGAAAAACAAATTTTAATATTAAAGAAATGTATAAAAAATAGAGCTGATTGTGTTAAAAATTTTCATTGTGTAGAGGCTAATATGTCTATTCTTAAAACATATCTAGAAAATAAAAAAAAATTAAATGTTAGAAAAAATATTAAGAGAGGGTTATTGTGGCAGGATTTGCAATCTTGTTTTAATAACAGAGTTAAGACAGGCGTTATCATAAATTTAAAATATAAAGATCTTAAACTATTTATGGAAAAGGCTTTTAAAAGTTTTTCAATTCGAATAAAAAAAATTTAGTCTCATATATGTTAAAAGTTAATGTAATTTTTTATGGACTTTTCATCAAACCTCAAGATGGTGAAACGTCTAACATTTTTCTACGAAAAATGCAATAATTGATCAAAATACAAACATAAAAGATTGGTATAAAATCAATTGTATAGAGACCGTTTTAAGAAAGTTTAAATATTTTCAAGAAAAAGACAGTGGATGGGCGCTATCCCACATTTTAAACTTAAAAGTTAATATAAATATAATCCATTACTTGGTGGTATTTCAACATACGTTGAGCTACCTAAGTATATAAAGGATACTGAAAGTGTAATTAATGTTAGGAATTCTGATCCTTATTGTTTCCTTTGGTCAGCTGTTGCTGCCTTACATCCTGTCACAAAACATGTTAACCGAACATCATCTTATCCTCATTTTAGTATATATATATATATATATATATATATATATATATATATATATATATATATATATATATATATATATATATATAATCAATAACCCTTCTACCCTAAGGTGTTGGGTGTAAAGTCTTTAGTTAGGTTTCATATACAAACTTCCTCCAATTCTTCTTGTTGCTTGCCAATTTCTTCGCTTGTTCCTTGGTGACTCCTCTCCTGTCTAGGATGGCGGCAATTTCATCGTCCCAGGTCTTCATGGGTCTGCCCCTCGGTCTTTTCAAGGTTCTTCTCGCTTCCCACACTTGTTTCACTTGGCTTTTTTATCCATCCTTACCATGTGGCCGTACCATCTCAGTTGAGCTTCTTCGATTTTCTTCTCTATTGATTGGACTTTAAGGCGTTCTCTTATTTCATCGTTCCGTATCCTGTCCATTCTGGTCACCCCTAGTACTCTTCTTAGATACTTCATTGTAATACTTTGCAGTTTATTTTTTAGTCTGGTGGTGAGCGTCCAGCTTTCACATCCAAATGTTAAGATAGGTACAAAAACTGTGTTGTAGATAGCTATCTTTGCTTTTTGGGATACTTCTTTTTTTTGATAGGAATGTGCTCTTAATTGCGTGGTATATCCGGGAAGCGTTCCTACTCTCTAGTTGCACTCCCAGGTATTTAAAGGTTTCGACTTGTTCTAAAGTATAGTTATTGATTTTAATGTTTGTATGTTGGTCTGTTTTCCCACATACCATGACCTTGGTTTTACTTTCATTAATTCTCAGGTTACGTTTTTCAAGTTTATCTCTCCATATCTGGAGATTTCTCTTAAGTGCGTCTTCGTTTCTTCCAAATACGACGAGGTCATCTGCAAATGCGCACTCCGCTATCTGTATCATTTCCAGGTTTCTATGTCCAACAAATATTCTCGATGTTTCTTCTCTAGTTTCCTTCATTACATCATCTAGTACAATTTTGAACAGGATGGGGCCTAGTACACCTCCTTGTCGTAAGCCATTATTGACTCTAAACTCTTCTGATTCCATATTATCTGTTCTTACTCTGTTTCTTGTGTTCTTGTATAGGCTCATAATAGCTTTTCTGAGTTTGCTGTCTACTTCTCTGTTTCTTAGGCTTTTGTCTATTTCGGTTCGCGGGGTTCTATCAAATGCTTTTTCGAGGTCTATGAAGGCTTAGTATAGTTCCGTGCTTGTATTTCGTGCATTTTGTATTAGATGCTTGAGTGTAAAAACATGGTCATGGATGCTTCTTCCCTTCCTGAAACCGCTCTGTGACTGCTCCAGCTTATGGTCTACTTCTTGTAGTAGTCTTTTCTCCAGTACTAGTTCGTAAACTTTGGAAGGGATACTCAGGAGAGTTATACCTCTGTAGTTGCTGCATTCTCGTCTGTCACCTTTTTTGAAAATGGGTAGAATAACGCTCACTTCCCAGTCTTTTGGGATCTTGTTCTCATTCCATGCTTTATTGCAAACTTTTCTAAGCATTTCATTTCCATTTTCTCCCATATTTTTTAGCATTTCCGCAGTTATCTTATCATAGCCAGCTGCCTTTCCTCTTTTGAGCCTGAGTATTATTTCTCTTATTTCTTCTAATGTTATTTCGTTTTGCTTTGGGTTCTCATATGGGTTTTCTTCAGTGTTGTCTATTTGATTATTATAGTCTTTTTGAGTCAGAAGGTCTTCGAAATATTCTCTCCACCTATTCATAATATTTTCGTTCTCGCAGAGGAGGTGGCCATCTTTGTTTTTAATTTGTTTTGGTGTTTGTTGTCTGTTCTCTTTTCTTAGGCTTCTCAGAGTTTTGTAAAATAGTTTTTGGTTAGTCTGGTAGTCCTTCTCCAGCTTATTCCCAAAATCCTCCCAGCTCTTCTTTTTTGCTTTAATCACCATGTCTTTTACTTTTGCCCTCTGTTGCTTATATTTTTGATAGCTTTCTGCATTCTGGTTACCTAGATATTTCTTCCACGCTAACTTCTTGGATTTGACCTCTTCTTTTATTTCATTACTCCACCAATTCGTACATTGTATGTTTTTATTGATTTTAGTTATTCCGCAGATTTGCTTGTCCCCATCTAGGAGGGATTCTTTAAGTTTTTGCCAAGTTTCTTCTAAGCCATAGTTCTGGTTTAAGTGCTTTTGTAGACTATTATTCACATAGCTTTTGTATTTTTGTGCTATTTTCTTATCTGCTAACTTGTATGACCTAATAACTGCGTTGGTGAGGTTTCTTGGGGTTCTGTCTCTTTTTCTTGGTACCTTCTGCGTGCGTTTTTGTTCCACACCGATATTGGTTCGGGATACAACCAGATAATGGTCGCTATATATTTCTGCTCCCCTTCTGACTCTGACATCTTTAATACATTGTCTTAAAGGTCTGTGTTTACCAATACATAGTCAATAATGGAATTTTCTCATCTACTCTTGACTTCTCTGGTATATTTGTGCACATCTTTGTGTTGAAAAAACGAATTCATAATTATCAGGTCATTCTCTCTGCAAAAGTCTATAATTCGTTGACCATTATTGTTTCTTACTTGTTCTCCGTGTTGTCCTAGTACATCCGAGGATTCTTGGTCTTTTACGCCTACTCATACATTGAGATCGCCAATTATTATTATGTTACTTTCTGCGCTATCTATGATCTCCGTCGCCTTTTCCCAAAAAATGTCCTTGGTGTTCGCTCTTTCGGTATCGTTTGGTCCATATATAACAAAGATGTTGACTGGTTTTTTCTCTTCGGTTGTCATTCTAATTTTTAGGATCCTTTCGGTGATACATTCCCAATCTGTAATGCTACTAGTTAAGTTTCTATTGATGAGACAATCAACTCCATCACGTGCTCTTTCTGACGGGGGTGCTCCACTGAGTATTAAAAAATGGCCATTTTCCAGAAACTGTGTGCTGTTACCTTTTCTTTTGGTCTCTGTGATTCATAGTATGTCTATTTTAGCCTTATTTAATTCTTCTACAAGTTCAGCCTCCTTTCCGTTGAGACCTCTTACGTTCCATGTTCCTATTGTCCATCCTTCAGTTATTCTGGTTTTTTGAGTTGTCGTTGTTTTCACACTTTTAATCTCATTGATTGCAGTTGCTTTGTGTATTTGTAAGCGTTTCTCATCTTCCTTCTTTTTTAAGTTTCCATACTGGTCTTTGTATAGTGCTTTACTACTACTCATGTCCTTGTTAATTGCCTGTTTCGTCATCGTTTTTCTATTGCCGTTTTTTATTAGTTTTTTGGTTTGTCTATCTTATTTTCTTTATTATTCCATTTCCATTCTTCCTTATTTACCCACAATTTATTTGTGCCAATCTTTACGTCGTTGCCTTTATCTCTTTCATTGTGGTGTCGTTGTTGATATATATTTTTTCTTCTTTGTGGTTTTTTAGCTTGTGCTTGTTCTTCGTGACTTTGATTTTTTCTTTCTGATCTTCTAGTTCGATCAGACAGGTTTTTGTTCCCAACTTGTATGCATCTTTGATTTTGACCTCAATTCCCATATATGTTTTGAATATATTCAGCATCGCCTCTTTTATTACTCTTTGGTCATAGGTATCTATTAACCCTTTACTAGTCGCTACATGGTCAAAAAGACCGCACGTAATAAAAATTGCTAATATTTCGGAAAAAAATTACATTTGGCAACCACGGCCTTCAGTAGCTTACTCATTCGATACAAAGAGCCTCAGTACTAAATCAGAGTAGCGGGAGGTTTGTTTAATTTCCGCGCGCGTCTAGTCAGCTAAAAAGTTTTTATAAATCGTTTTATTGTGTGTCTTATCACCTTAAGGTATGAATAAACGCTAGTTTTTTAAATAATATACTATTATACTTTTGTCTTATTGTTTAGTAACCTTTTGAATATACCTCTCTTTCTTTTACTATGTAATTAGTCATCAAATTTTAAATTACTTTGCAGCAAATTACTATTACGATATTTCATAATTTTCTTTGTTCTATTATTGAGAATCAAATATTAATTTTTTTTTTAAATTTAAGCTACAGCAAACTTTTATATATAACTTGTTTGGCTTTATTTTTAGAATGGACTATGAGAAGGAACGAAGGAGACTTCGAGCCCTCATGGAAGAAGAACCGCTTGATATAGAATATGACGACGACGATGACGAGAATGAAGTAAATCCGGAAGTTATTGATGAGAGGTCGGAAGATTCGGAAAGCGAACAAGAACAGGATTTACAGGAAATAGGAGAAGTTTTACTGAATAATGTACAAGAAGAAAGTGTTTTTAGGGGAAAAGATGGTACAGTGTGGAGAAAGCATCAAAGAAAAAACAAAAGGGTACGTATGAGCAAGCCTCATACGTACAATTTAGTAAAACAATCACTTGTGCCTAATAGATTTACGAAAAAGTTGAAAGACATTTATGAAATATGGAGTTATTTCATTGATGAGGGCATGATTTACATAATTGTAGAATCCACTAATAAATACATTGAAAGTATAGCAAGCAATTTCTCTAGGGAGAGGGATGCAAAGCTTACAAACCCATCTAAAATTCGCGTTCTTATAGGCCTTTTATATTTGGCAGGGACATAAAAAGCCCATCACCTGAATACAGAAGATATCTGGCAAACTAATGGCGAAGAACATTTAGACTAGTTATGCCCTTATCCCGATTTCGGTTTCTTCTAAGATGCATTAGATTTGATGATAAGGTCGATCGTGAAGAACATAGGAGACTGGATAAGATGGCCGCCATCCGAGTATTTTTTGACAAATTCGTAGAAAAGTGTAAATCGGGATATAACTCTTCGCAAAATTTAATATGCGATGAAAATGCTTCCTGGATTTTTAGGGAATTGCCCTTGGATACAAGTTATTCCAAGCAAACCCTCAAAGTATGGACTCAAAATTTTTAGTTTATGTGATGCTGAAATGTATTATACCATAAATATGGAGGTTTATGTGGGTCCTCAACCAGATGGCCCATTTACTGTAGACAATTCCCCGAAAGAAGTTGTAAAAAGAATGTGTGCGCCAATAAAGAATTCTGGGCGCAACATTACTCTAGATAATTGGTTCATTAGCATTCCTCTAATAGATGTTTTAAAAAAAGAATTTGGATTGACTGTTGTGGGGACCATTACAAAGTACAAAAGGGAACTGCCCCCTGAATTACTTCAAGGATCTCGTCCTCTAAAATAAGTATGTTCGCCTTTAGCGATACATGTACCTTAGTGTCGTATATCCCCAAAAAGAAGAAAGTTGTATTGCTTGTTTTAAGTCTACATGATGACGACGCTATAGATAGAGAAACATTTGAACATTAAAAACCAGAAATTCTGACGTTTTATAACAAAACAAAAGGCGGGGTTGACGTCGTTGATCAGCTATGCTCCTCTTATGATGTTTCGCGAAAAACAAGACGTTGGCCCATGGTAATTTTTAACACCATACTAAATATCGCAGGCATTAATTCGCTAGTGATTCATGCAAGTAACAACCTTGCTGATAATAAAATGCTTAGAAGAAAATTTTTGAAGCATTTAGCATTTTCTCTTATGGATGAACATCTACGGGTCCAAGCAATAGTAGACAATTTAAATAGAGATCTGAAGTTACGTATTAAGGCCATATGTAATATTCCTAACACAGACGGCACTCCAACGAATGAAGGAGTACATGGTAGATGCTACTTTTGCGACCGTAAAAAGAACCGGAAAACGACTGTTTCCTGCTGTAAATGTAAAAAGTTTTTATGCAGAGAACATACACGTGCAGTATGCGAAGAGTGCCAAACTGAACTTATTCGGATTAAATAAAAGTTTCATTTTTTTATCGGAGTAGAAAATAGTTTTTTTAATGTTCTGTCCAGTATTACAGTTTACTTTTTATTTTATTCTGTAATATGTTACTCTACTTATTAAACCTTAATAAAATCGTGTTTTACTTAAACTGGTTCCAAATACTTTTATTAACACAAACTAAGAAGTAAAAGACCAAACGGTCGTTTCGACCGCGCGCGACTACTAATTTTCAAAAATTCCTAGCGACTACTGAAGGGTTAATATACCATTCAACACTGCATTGTTTTTCCTCCTTTGTTTTTCCATAAATTCCATATTCTCCTTGATTTCTTTCAATTCCTCTTTGATTTCTTTGTTTTCTTGTTTTAGGTCTTTGTTTTCCTTCTTTAACTTTTTATTATCTTCGATGAGCTGTTCTATTGCTTCTTTACTGCTCTTTTTGTCGTTCTTTATCTCTGTGACATCTTTTGCCAACTTGTTCATCATTTCTATTATGGTATCTAGTTTTGATTCATGCTTATTCCGTGGTGAGTTTGTTGAGAGCTTTCTATTCTTCGTATTCTCTCCTCTTTCTTCATCTTCGATGTCATCCTCCCTCATTTTTCTTTTTATTCCGTCGTCCGTTACTGAGCTATCGCTCTCCCAATCTTTTCCTTTCTCCAAAAACTTTTTCATTATTCGGCGCCAGGCACTATCTTCCACCTCAACGGTTCAGAGAAAACAGTGTCTACCGTTCATTTATTACAACCAGCTAAAATATTGTCGCCTGGGATATTTTGCTCACAGTGGCAACGTCGCTTAAAAATTGGTGACGACTTCAGTGAACGCTTTGCTTTTTATCGCGCTTATCAGTTAACCTCTTCGGTGTATTTTGGTTAATTGCTTATAATTATTTCACTGACTCACCTTTTAGAAGTCCACTTTTTATACTACTGATTAGTTTTTAACTTTGTTTTGCACTTTTAACTAATTTTGATTGTTTATTTCTCGTTGTAACTCTCGATAAATCGGGTTAATTACAGCCGAAACAACAAACGTATTTATCTAATCGCTACCGCGTTGCCATGTATCCTCACTTTAGTAAAATATTAAAATTTAATAGCCTTAATAGCTTATTTAATCAACCAACTCGGCGACCTCATCAGCAACATCAGGGCTGACATCCTCTTGTAAACTCTTGTAGAATGGATGATACACTGAAGGTATGTAGGGTAATAATGATCTTACATTTTCGAGTTTCTTTTTTGCAATCCGAATGGGCTCAATATACTTCTGTTTTAAAGCAGATACAGTAAGCACATTAGGACGTCCCTTCTTGACAACACTAACGGGGTTGTAGGTAACATTCACAGAATGTTTAACGTAAAATGCTTGTCTGTTATCACTCCTGAACAAAAAGGAAAAAACATTGGAAACATCCAAAGATTGCTGGTCATCAGTGCGAGTACTCTTTTTAATGTTCTCTAAGAGTGGTTGTACATTGAGGAAATCTTCCTGCTTCATAATAGTTAAGTTGAAGGGCTTCTTTTTATTAGATTCTTTTATAATTTTTTGCCATTCCTCAGGAGAGTACACAAGCGGAGCATACTTCCTATGTCGTTTTTCTATAAGAGCAAAATCCCGGTCGGAGGGAAGGTGAGTGTGTCCGCTGACTAAAAAATGGTGTGTAATAGACTTAAACTTTTGTTCCTTCACTAGCTGGAACCATAAAGACATTTAAAAGCCAGTTTTTGTTTTGCCCGGGACAATTATCCGTGAAGAAAACGAGATGCTCTACTTCACCTATCTTTGAGCTTAGAAATTTTATGAGTATTGATGCAATTTCATCACTTCCTCTTTTTGCAATGTTTTCCGTCCAGACAAACATATGACCAGCGTCTTCCGTACAATCATGGATTCCTAGATAATACATCCAGATTTTCCTGCAATAAAATGCAGGACCAGTGGTTAATTTGGGAATCGGTAACGCTTGCTGAGCCTTACACTTGTGCAAGTTAAGTCTTGTTGTTAATTCGCTATAATCATTTTTTTCTGATTTTGCTGACTCTATTTGGATATTATTTTCGTCACATGTCTTGCAAGTATCTGATTTTGGCAGCTTGAATCCAATATTATACTCGGTACAAAATATTTTACGGTAAGTATGCTCCTTGACTGGTTCAATTCACATTTCTGTACACCAAGGGACATATCGCATATGCAGGTAAGAAAAAACGCAGAAATAAGGCAGCCACAAAATATAACAATAGGAGAATACAACATAGAGGAGGTAAAAAACTTTATATACTTGGGATCCCTAGTCACGTCTGATAATAACGTTACGGAGGAAGTGAAGAGGCGAATATTTATTGCAAATAAATGTTACCATGGCTTAATTAGACACCTAAGATCAGATAACGTCGCAAGAAAGACAAAATGCCAAATATATAAAACCCTAATAAGACCGGTACTCACATATGGCTCAGAAACCTGGACACTTACTAAAAGAGAGGAAACGTTGTTAGCCACCTTCGAAAGAAAAATCTTGCGACACATATATAAGGGCACAAAAGAAAACGGAATATGGCGAAGACGATACAACTCTGAACTATACAAAATATACCAGGATCCGGATATTATAACATTCATCAAAATAGGACGGCTGCGTTGGATAGGACATGTAGAAAGAATGGAAGAAGGCGAAATACCAAACAAAATATTCAAACAGATGCCAGTAGGAAAAAGAACAAGAGGAAGACCGAAACTGAGATACTTAGAACAAATAGAAAATGATATAACAACCTTAAAAATAAAAAACTGGAGAAAAAAAGCACGAAACAGATTGGAATGGAGAAGAATCCTAGAACAGGCCAAGACCCAAAAAGGGTTGTCGAGCCAGTGATGATGATGATGATGATGAAGGGACATATCGATCCAAATAGAGACGTGCTATACTCATGTTATGATCCAGATAAACTTTATTCATGTTCTTGTGTCGACTGTAGTGACTTTGATACTTTTTAATCGAATGTATGTGGTTTTTAACACTTAGTATTTCAGAATCAGATATTTTGTTCACACGGTTTGTATGCTTTCCTCTGTTGTCTCTTTCTGGCACTAGATTTCCTTCTATCTTCTTGTGAACAATGTTATTTACTCTGCCCTTAGAAGCTTGAAGTCCGTGGATATTTAAAAATTCTGTTTTACAGACACGTGTAGTTTCACCATTAACATTAATGGAGTAGACTGCATTGCTCTTTCTATGCGATTTTTGATGTTTTTTCTTCTTTCGGTAGGACCTTTTCTTCTTAACAATATCTATACATCCGAATAAGTAGCTATTTTGTAACTCCCATGAACCGAGGTTCCAGAATTCGTTAAAAATATTGCTCTCGTGACCCTGAAGCTTTTCCCTACACTTCTTAGTGCAAGGCAGTCCCAATTCTCGACCAGGCACATTTTTTTTCGTTTTGTCGCTTACATATGGTTGCCCTAAATTTCGTCGAATTTTTCTTTTTGATCTTGAATAACAGTGTTCATTGCTTTGTCTCCATCGACTTGTTGGAGTTTTGTCGGGTGTGTTTGGTTTTGTCCTTTTTCTTGACGGACCTTTTTCATTATCCTACAACAAAATGCAATAATATAACAAGCCATGTCACAAGCCACAACAATCATACTTTAATCTTTAATGGTAATAATGTGACAAGCCACATTTAACAAAAAAATTACGTACCGCTGTATTTTCATCACTTGAGTCACTTCTAGATTGTACATAGTCAGGATCACGGTCACTGTCATCGAATGTCGACTGAACTTCAGTATTTGTCTTACTAGAATCGTCAGAACTCACAGAAATATCTGAATCGCTTTCGCCCATGTTCGCCATTTTGATGTGGCTTGTCATTATGTCGAGTAGATACTAAGACAAACTAGATCTATGCAACACTGTTACCATAGGTTTGTCGCGTCATCTATTAACGACGGGCTGAAATAAATTTTTAGTGGCTTGTTATACTATTACTTTAACCGATCATAGCACTAACTCTTTTTGAACTCATGTGTGGCTTGTCATTGTTTCACATTACGCTCTTCATATATATATATATATATATATATATATATATATATATATATATATATATATATATATATATATATATATATATAATCCTAAACTCATTTACCCAAAGGTGTCGGGTGTAATGTCTTTAGTTAATTGCATGTACAATTTTTCTCCATTGCTTCTTGTTCTTTGCTTGTTCTTTTTGAAGCGAAAGAATTTCTTTCTGGAGATTGATTAGCTCTTGAGCTGATGAGTAAGGGTTATATGTGTGATCTCAGATATCATTGGTGTCGACCGATTCGTTGTGGTGCAATAAGAGGGCATAAGGGTTAGCAGCGAGTGCCGCGGTCTGTGATCTAGTCACAGACCGGGTGGAGAACGCAGACCTGGTTGAATCAGGCATTTCAACGAGGCTATGATTCTGTACACGTACAGACCGCTAGGGACTCCGCAACCTCACGGAGCCAGGAGGCGGTAAAAACTCCCTGAAAAAAGGCTTGTTCCACTAACATGCACTGTATAGTTTTTTGATAGTGGCTATACTAACCTCGCGTCTACCACGCAGCTAAATGGTCCCTCGGTGGACGTCTAGGTTGTCTAAATAAATCTCCATGAAATTGTTGGAAGTAAGTATTCATTTTAAAAACTTGATTCTTCCAATCTTCCGAAGATTCTGTTAAACCGCCAAAAGATAAATTTTGCAGGAATGAGGGCAATCGACAATAATTATTGTAGTTTTCGGCTTGGTGTGTGTATTGTCCCAAAAATGGATATTGTTTCTTATGTTTATTTGCCAAGAAACCAGCGATATATATTAAGCCATCCGTTTCAGAATCACCATTGTTAGTAGAGTCAGCACTTGCAATGGTTGATGATGTGCTGCTGCCAATACTCAGGTTTTCATCAGTATCTTGCTCCAGGGTTACGTTAACCAACTTAGCTTGTTTGAGTGTACTTGCTAGAAGATATTCTTCAACTGGAGCATCTTGAATATTTGCATTGGCTGTGACTAACCCAGGATTCTTACCAAGTAAAATCATCCTTATCCTATAAATGGCATTCACAGGCGATGGATGGTCATGTAGGCCACCACGAGTTCTCAACTAAAAGACAAATATCACATAGTCAGATGATTGTGATATACAAAAATAATATACAGATATGTCTATGATACTTACTTGAGAGAAGAAATTTTCCAAACAATCTTGGTTTAAACGATGCACAGTGTACGATTTGACTAATCTAGGTGGACAAAACTCTGAAACTCTCTTAAGTGATTCTAAATTACATTTTATGATAAAATCATAGTTAATTGTGGTAAATAAAAGGCATGACCAAATTTTAAATAGTTTTTATTGTTTTAATAGAAATTTTATATCTCTATCATGTCTAGAAAATTGTTTTAGTGGAAGTTTTCGCAACAACGATATATATGGATCAGATGATATTAATAAATATTTAATTAAGTCATAATTGCTTCGCTGTCTTGAAATTTTCATTGTATGTCCCAGTCTGACTCTTCTTATTTCTTTATTTTTAGCCTCGGATGCTTCTTCAGACATTTGCCCTACCGGTATTAGTGAATTTTTGATTATGTCTGCTCCATGTACCAATATTTTGTGAACAGTCACAGGCATGTTATACCATGGGTACAAACTTAAATATAGTTTCCTAGTCTTTATACAGTAGTTCTGAAATTTAACAGAGTCAATCTCATAACCAGACGCAACAGCTGCAAGAATCGTCCCAAAATTGTGAATGAGCCCTTCATTAAGGTTGATGATGCGTGCTGTGGTCGTATAATTATAAAAAAATGCTCTTGCGGTATTCCCATCGTTACTGGTACCAAATCCTGGTTTTACTTTGTCGATAATGAGACCCACTTCTTTAAATTTTTTCTTGATTTCGTCTTTCCTTGTTTTAAACATTTCTTTTTTATTGTCTCCTCTTACTTGCCACTCACAAAAATCTTGACGATAACTAATATTTAAAAGGCATTCCATCGTACGAATGTAAGCATGTAAGCTAGATATTCCAAACTGGTACATATTATCGTCTGGCTCTTTCGTTATTAATGCTGTATTCATTTCTTTAGATGTTGCCTTACAGATAAAACACCTTTGAGTTGATCTATTATCACTTAACACATTACACACTTTACCATCAATCATTGTCAGAATCATTTGATGCGTGACCGAGATGGTAACGCCTCGGACTTCTATAAGAGTTGGAACTAACTCTTGAATTTGACTTTCAATCGCTCTACATTCATCTTTTATCAGTGCTTCGCTTTCTTTCTTATAAATAAATTTGAGTACTCTACAGAATCTTGGTGATGATGGCCGAGGATTTTGCCATATGGTCTCTTGTAGATTGTTTACGAGTTTTATTGGAACTAATGAGATTATAAACATATATTCATCTGTGCTCTCTGGATCCTCAAACGGTTGCTTATATAAACTATGTCCTGATGAACCATCACACCCCCACTTATATATTAAAGAATAATTTTGCATGTTGGTGTCTAACCTTTCTCCTAGAATGTTCTTACATATTCTCTGTGCGGTATGATTAAGTAGAGCATCCAGTCTTACTTCCGCCGATATATCAGTCACTGTAATATTTTCAACTCGAGGATAACACTGCTCTTTTACCTTTGCTACGTAATCATAACATGGATACGCATTAAAACCTCTTTCTTTTGCCTCTTGTTGTACATTCTTATAAGATTGGACAGTAAAATTGTTTGCTATAAAAAAGGCCAAAGCTTCTTCAGGTGTATAGGGTCTTTGTTTCATTTGGACATCTAAATTTTTTCTTGCTTTCTTATATGTGGAAGCACGTTTTGGTGAGGCTGACGATACTTCTTCCATCAACATAGCAGCATTACGTTTGCCACTCGCTCGGACACTTAATTGTGCAGCAAACGATAATTGGTCTTTACTGTAGTCGCTAAGTAAATGTTGAATTTTCCTCTTTTTTGTCTTTTTGGAGCTATCCATAAAAGTTTTTTGAGGTCTACCACCACTAGTACTTGGTTTTGGAGATTGATTTGCTAATATCAGCATATCGAAAGTTAAATCATTATTTAACCATTGTTCGTATTCACTTAAAAACAAGTCCAGTCGTCTTTGCTTCTGAACCCATTTGACTCGAATTTTTTCGCATTCATTTTTTAAGAACACCTTTAACTGCTTCTCTTGTTCTTGATCAATATCCAGATCATCAAAACTCATCTTCACAAAGTTGATTACTGCATTTAATCGACCATTAGCCGGTATAGAACGCCAAAATTCAAATAATAATTTCCGCTTCATTTGGGCACCTGTAAACACAAACATAAAATATGTTAAAAAACGCAAGAAATATTAATTATACAATGTGTTATGAAAGTGTACATAGGCGCCCATACCTATGAGCAGGGGAGACCATGGACCCCTTCTAGCTTTTCGGATGCTTTAAACTATATGGTTATCCAAAGTTTACAAAATATAATGTGAAACATCTTTACGTGTAGCCCCCTCTTAAATTTTTAATATGGGCGCCCGTGAACGTGTACGAAATAGAAAGTAGTTTAAGACAATAAGTACATACAGCTTTACTACACTTGACAACATAGCATATCTAAATGAAAGATACGTATGGCAAATGAATAAATAATTTTCATGACCTATTTTGTATTGAGTATTAAGACAAGTATAGTATTTAAAAATACATATCTGTTTATATTTTATTTACTAAATATGTTAAAAATCGCAAAAAATCGCAAAAAACAGTAATTATATTATGAAAGTGTACTAAATAGAGAGTACCTACTTTAAGATCATACCTACAGCTTTACTACACTTGACAACATAATATATATCTAAATGAATGTTACGTATGACAAATGAATAAAAAAAATTGATGACCTATTTTGTATTGGGTATTATATATTTTCAAATGCATATTTGTTTATATCTGGTTCATTAAGTAAATGCATAATTACCTGTAGATGTCGAATCCATCATAAAAAAGCACTTAAAATTGCACTGAAAACCAAGACACGTGTACACAAGTTAGCGTTAACGGTCATACTGAGCGGCCGATCGTCTACCTGAAAAAGGTGCAGGTAGTTTCGGCCATTGTTTCTAAAAGATCTGCAATCTGCTGGGGTCTTTGTTTTGCATCATCAGTTAAAGTATGTATTTAAAAGTGAAATGGAAGTGATTAAACGTAGTTTTAACAATAAAATTTAAATACCTTTTGTCCACTTAGATTAGTCAAATCGTACACTGTGCGATGGGTCAAAATATAATTCATTCCATATTCCTGCTTCATTGTAGTAAGTAGACCCTGCAGTAATCTATTAGTATACCCTTCTGGAAGACTCTGTTTACCTATGCAAACCATTTTACTAATAGTTGTTGAAACATGAGCTAATCATTCGTCTTGATCATTTAATTTTTTTCAATATAGATTTTTAGATGGAATAGAAAGAGATGGTGTATATGAATTCATCAAATCAAACCAATTATTTATGGTTTGGAAGAAAGCACCAGTTTTAGCTGCGGCAGTCTTATCACAGCCAGGTAAATACTGTTTTAAAGCAATGGCTCTTGTGTTTGAGAACAGTTGAGCAGCTAGTTTAACATTTTGCCGCTGATTTCTTGCACAATTCAGGTGTACAGGTGTTAACTTGTAACATGAGCTAATTTCTGATCTTGTGTTCAAGCTTTTACAGGATTTTTATTTATCATTGTACCATCCTCTAAAACAAAACCTGTATCCACTAACCAATTTATCACAAGTTTAAGTAAATGGGGAACATCTGCAAAAAAGAAAATAGTTTTTTTTTGTTACAGGGTGCTGTATAAAGGTATTTTCCACATACACTCCCATTTCCTTTCATACTCCTTGGTTGCTAGCTCCACAGTCTGAGCTGCAAGCAACAACATTATAATTTATTTTATATAATTCCTCAATTATATTTTGTAAAAGGTTTTGAGTCATTTTTTTTTATTAAAACCGGTATATACTGGCTGTTTCCACTGGTCAATGAGACCTCGTGCCATTATAACTTGCATATATGAGTGTGGACCAAGTACCTCATCATTTTTTTGAATATACTCATAAGTAGAATAAACTTTACTTTCATCATATGATAAAACTGTTGCACGAAATGTTTGTGGTTTATTCTAACCTGATATATTCATAATAGGTAGAATATCATTCAATATGCCATTCGACACACTAATATTTGCAGCCCACTGTTGCAATGTGGATATTGCAGGTAGTGGATAATGCAATATTTTCCTTAAATAAATATAAGCTCGTTTACTAAAGTACCTTAGTGTCAAAGCCGTTGATAATTCTTCTTGGGACCAGCGAGTCTTTGTTTTCTTTTTTAATATTATTTGTAGTTGATTATGAGTTAAAAATTCTTTAAAAATATGTCTTGCTTTTTCCTCAAACTCTGTTTCGCTTTCCAGTTTAGTTGTCTTAAGTTCTCTAATCCATGATTTAAGATTTTTTTCAGTATCTTCCTTTTGTAGAAGTTTTAAGTTTTCTTCTTTCATGTTTCTTAATTCTCTTTTTAATATATCTAATTCTGATTGTTTATTACATAAAGGTATTTCTGGTAAATCAATATGTTGTGTAGGAGTATTCGTTTGTATTGCTTTTATCTGCTCCTCTTTAGTATTCTGTAAAATTATATGTTCTACAATATCTTTGTTTTCTTTCCTGGCCATACGTTTTGATCTCACACTTATTTCTTTTATGTCATCTTCATTTGGCAGTAGAAATAACCAGGGGATTGGCTAAAATTAAAAGTTTTAATTACAACTAAGTTAATATTATTAATGATATTTGTTTGTTTTTACTTTATTTTGTAAAACTAAATCACAAAAATAACTCTAAAGTCAATGAATTAACATATTTTTACTGAACATTTAAATGACTATGCCTACTTACCATCTTTTTTCAGTTTTTTAGGTTGTATGTTTAATAGTTTAGCTTTTAAAGCATCCTCATAATCTTCGATGCGAAAGTGTATACTACAAACTCTTTTATTAAAACAGTACGACTTATCTTTCCTATGACACTTTCTCATCCATTGCTTGTTACGGCTAGCTCACCCATTGCACATTGAAACCCCTCGGGGGTGATGTTCGGCATAAACTAACTTAATTTGAGAAATCGGGAATTATTAATAAAATAATTTCTTTAACACATATCTTTATTTATTTATATTTTAATAATTCAAAATGTAATAACAATTAAATTGAGGTTCTAACAACAGGGAATTAAGCATCTATATACAAAATCTCAAGAAATAAAGAAACTTAGCTCTACTCTATGAGAAATCCTCCTGCTGTTTCCTTCTCAACTCGGACCATACAATGTCTGCAAAAACCATGCCGCTAAGCCGAAACCATGTGGATCCCTCTCCAATCCAAAGCCATGCAGACTTTCAAAATCGAGATGGATTTCTTATTCCAAAAAAAAAACAATTTCATTTTCGTATTCTTCAAGGTGGATTCTCTTGAATAAAAACCAAGATGGATTCTCTTGAATAAAAACCAAGGTGGATTCTCTTGAATAAAAACCAAGGTGGATTCTCTTGAATAAAAACCAAGGTGGATTCTCTTGAATAAAAACCAAGGTGGATTCTCTTGAATAAAAACCAAGATGGATTCTCTTGAATAAAAACCAAGATGGATTCTCTTGAATAAAAACCAAGATGGCTAGAAAAACAAAAGCCGCTATAAAACTCGTCATGGCACGAGTTTTGTCCAACAACAGAAGAATTCTGGCAAGCGGAAAGCTCTTCTCTCCGAGACCTGTATACCGATCCAGAACTCTCTGATGTTGCCAAAACTCACAAATTAATAATTGTAATTAATAGATAAATTATTAAATGAAAAATGAAAAAGACAAAGTTGTGCGATAAATACAATTTATATTGAATTATTATTATTACAGCAAAGGTAAAAAGAAAATAAAAATTGTAAGCAGTTTTTAAGTACTTGCGTACACAAAATTATACGAAAAACTAAAAGTGTTCTTGATTAAAGTATGAAAATATGTTGTTGTAAAAAGAGCAAAGTATTAACTTACCCAGACCGTTGGAAGTTTCTGACCACGAGGACTTACATTTTTAATAATACCTTCTCGTTTGCTGGTTTATTTTAAAAAGAAATTAAATCGGGTCGGATTGATAGAAGTAAATTATTTAGGAGTGGGGTTTCTGTTTCTTGTACGATAAAGTAAGCGAAGGTAGGACTACGAGGGGACTTAAGAAATTAATCAGCGGATTTATTTGTAATAGGAAAATATTAAAATAAAATATAGGAATACAAACAAAGGAAAAAGAACTTATTATCAATAAAAATCAAATAGTATGCGCAGAAAATAGTGGAAAGTACTTTGAAATTAATAAGAACAAAAATGTAACGTTTTAAACGTTACACACTCCCCCCACCAGGAACAAAAAATTTTGAAGACTGACTGAAAAATTTTTGAGAAATACTAATCAGAAAGCAGAACTAAGAGAAAACAAGAACAGAAGGCAAAATGAGACAATAGTACAAATACCCAAAGAAGAAGGCTTAAAAGTGACACAGAAAAATAAAAAGAAGTGGGAAATACCGAATGTGACTCCTATAAAATAAATATATTCGAATCATAAGGAATACAAAACTCTACTTCATAAGGAACGATCAAGAAAAAAAAAAAAAACGAAGGATCATACAATGCACATTGTAAAATAAAAATCTAGAAACGACCTATCTACAACGTGAAATAACAGAATACAACTTTTAATTTGAATTAAAGATGCAAAAATTAGAAATCGAAACTACAACATATTTCTATAAAAGTTTTACAGATCCGAAATGTGAACACACTAAGTAACAATATTTTTTGTCTTTTTTTTTAAACTGCTGAACATATTATAAATAATAGTGATAATGTAATCAAAAAGTGCTGTGTTTAGTTATATTAATCAAGATTTGCTGTAACAATTAAATTCTGCAATATAGAGAAAAAAAAAAACTGTCTTTTACTTTTAAATTGAAGAGCGAGATTTTATGGCTGAAATTAAAACAATATTTGCATATCACGGTTAATCCGTTAAAGGTAACAAAAATAACAAGAAACAAATAATAGCTAATATCTCAAAGATACTCATGAAATTTTATTTATTTTTTTTTTTTTTTTTAAATTAAATTAATATTATTGTCACAAAAAACAAATAGTGATTTATAGTGTCACCGCACTAAAAAATCTATTCTAAAACTATAACTCTTAATAAGTTTAGTGAAAAAAAAATGAATTAATAATTCTTAAAACAAAAATAACAAGTTCTATTTTAAGTGTAAATTATTATACACCGTCAAATTAATAATAAGTTGGGGTAGGTAACTAAACGTATCCCAGGAAAAATTTAATCAGTATTAATAAAATTTGCTAACTATACTGGTCTAATACATAAAATTGCATTTAAATAAAAATTATTCCAGTATAGATTAATTAAGTTAAGGTAAATATTTACAAAAGTATGAGTCTCAATATGTTACGCTACTAATAATCATTGAAAACAAAATAAATGAATAAATATAATCGTTTAAACATGAAATAATACCATAATCTAAGATCCTATATAGATTTGAAGAAGAAAAAGAAACAAAATTTAATTTCTCGATATTATGTCTTCCTAAATATACTACGAAAACACTCTGTTATTGAGATCTAAAACGAGTGGAAATAAAGAATACGATGCTTAATTATACCAAGAAAATTGTTTTGGACGCCAGTATATTTTTGATAAAAATATACAAAAACTAGTGTATGTGGTTGAAATAGATAGAACAAACACAAATGTAAATAGAAGATAAACTGCCATAGTTTTTCTGTTAAAATGGAAACGATGATTACGCACAAATTAGAAAACTGCATAATGCATGAACCATGCGGAAAAAATACGACCAAAGGGTGCATAGTTTTATTAAAAGCTAGCAAAAATTACTCCAAAACGCCATAAATTTACACTAGAGTCTCATGAAGAGTAATGCATAAAATTACTTTAGTTTCAGAAGAGGGAAAGTGTCTTGACACTAAAATAAGTTAACTTAACCTATACTACAGGAAAAGCAACTCAACCGAGATAGTTATAGAATAATAACAGTTAATAAAGTTAATAAACAATCAACAAAATCAACAAAAAATAGAATATCCAGAATGTATTATAAATCAATATCATTCTAGAGAATAAAATAAAGAATAATCAACCACAAAAATGAACATCTCTTACATTACCAAAATGACACCACGTGTAATCCCTTACAAACACTAGGCAACAAGGCAAGGATAACAGATAGATAAAAGGTGTAATAAATTGATTTTAATTTTTTTTTCCTCTAACAAAAGATAATCCACTATAATGTAGTGTACAAAAGATCATAGACAAAGTAAAGCAACAAAACAATGATTATTTTGAGGACTCATCTTCAGAAAGGTCAGTAACATCTAACTTGATGTCTCTAATATGGAAATCTCCTAGGATGTTGCCATCCAGATCTTTCAAGGAATAAACTAAGGGTGAAATTACCTTATGGACAACACAGGGTATAAATTTAGGTGCTAGTTTAGCTGAAAAGTTGTCGACAGCCTTGGAAAGTACAAAATTTCTCTTCCAGACCTTATCCCCTACATTGAAATGTAGTGTGCGTTTACGCAAGTTGTAACGCTTAGAGTTAATTGCATGCGAGTGACGCAACCTCTTTTGCACTTCAGAAAACAAAGGTGATAGCTCCTCAGGAGGTTTGGGAGAAAACAAATGACAGTTAATGTTAATGTCATTATCTGCTCTGTCTTCTATTTTTCCGAAGAAAGAACCGTTTGTAGAAATGTTCCTAGCAAAGGTTAAGAATGACGGAGAAAATTTCGTGACTTCGTGTTTGGCAAGTCGAATTGCCTGTGCAATTTTATAAATTTCCTTATCCAATCTTTGTGATTGTCGTGTATATAAGAACGAATGGCTGTAGTTATGGTTTTATTTACCCTTTCTGTTGGATTAATCTGTGGAAAATACCTTGCGTTATACCAAATTTTTTTTACTCCATACCTGGACATAAGATCTTTAAATTCCTTAGAAATAAATTGTGAGCCATTGTCGCATGCAAATATCTGAGGCACTCCAAATAACAAAAAAATTTGGTTTTCTATAAATGTATGAACAAACACAAATTTTGTAAACCAATCTGTGACGACTAAAAGATAACGGTTCCCGTTTTTAGACCGAGGGTAGGGACCTAATAAATCAGCGGAAAGAAACTGAAATGGATAATTAATATCTCTATAATTGCCCATTTTACCAGCTGGAGGTAGATTTGATGACTTGCAGGATGCACAAATTTTGCACTTGGAGATATATTTCACCACCGAAGATCTCATTCTTGGCCAATAGTAAATTTCAGATATTCTCCCTAGTGTTTTAGACACCCCGAAGTGACCAGCTGTAGGTTCATCATGGTACATCTTAAGGACTTCTTGTCTATTTGGTGCAGGAACAAAAACCTTCCATTCGGTGGAAGATTCACCAAATTTAGTTTTCGGGAAAACGTGCTTATAAAGAACATTGTCCTGTACTCGAAAAGAAGGATACAATTCTGGATTTTCTGAACACTTTTTAATTAATGACTTATAAAAAACATCTGGCTTTAAATTAGACAAGTTTAAGACACAAACTTCCGGTATGTTATTGGGAATTCTAGATAGTGAATCTGCCACTACATTTAATGAACCACTGCGGTGTATAATCGAAAATTTATGACAAGATAATTTCATTATCCATCTAGCTAACCTAGGTGATGGATTTTTCATCGTAGTTAACCATTGTAAGGAAGCATGATCTGTTATAACACAGAACTCAGTACCTTCAATGTATCCTCGAAATTTTTCAATGGATAGTAAGATTGAAAGCATCTCTTTCTCAGTGGTACTGTACTTACGCTGACATTTATTTAGCGTTTTGCTGAAGTAAGCGACGGGATGTTCGAAACCATCGTCTTTTTGAAAAAGAACACTACCTACTCCATGATCAGAAGCATCGCAAGCTAAGTAGAATTTTTTAGAAAAGTCTGGACTGGCTAGTACAGGAGCACTAGTCAAAAGTTCTTTTATTTTGATGAACGCTTCGTCTGCCTCTTTGGTCCAAGTAATAGATTATCCTTTTTTCTTTCCTTTCAACAAATCGGAGATGGGGCTACTAACAGTACTGAAATTACGGAGGAAACGACGATAATATCCTATCAACCCAATTAAACGACGTATCTGTGTCGTATTTTGCGGCACAGGATAGTCAAGAATTGACTGTACCTTATCTGGGTCGGTTCGTAAACCTTCTTTATCAACTATAAAACCAAGAAACTTCAATGAGGGTCTACAGAATTCACATTTATCAAAATTAACAGTAAGATTAGCGGATTTTAATTGTCTGAACAGGTCTTTGAGTACTCTTATATGGGTGTCGAAATCTGGGGTAACAACTATAATGTTATCAATATAATAAAATGCATATGGATCAAGTTTTGGTCCAATGACATAGTCCATCAAGCGACTCATAGCTTGTGCACTATTATTTAACCCGAACGGTAAGACATTAAAACAAAAAACTCCTCTGTTAGGAATTGAAAACGCAGTCTTTAATCTAGATTCTTCATCTAGAGGTATCTGATAAAATGCATGACGGAGATCAATAGATGAAATATACTTTGCATCTCTAACCTTAGAAATTACAGTATCAACAAGTGGCATAGGGTAACTATCTGGTATCGTAACAGAGTTTAATTTACGACCATCAAAACATGTGCGGTATGTACCGTCTTTTTTTTTAAGAAGCCACAGTGGGCTAAGTCAAGAAGTGGGAGTAGTTAAGGGTTGGATCACCTTTAAACGTAGCATCTCATCAACTCCTTCATTTAAAATTTTTTGCATGGCAGGAGACAAAGGATACTGCCTTTGTTTAACTGGTTTATTGCATGCTGTATGAATGTGATGAGTGTAAAGATGAGTTCTACCAATAGAATCTACTGGACCTATTTCTTTAAATAATTTCATCACGGAATCGAGTTGAACTGATTGAGAAGGTGTTAGGCTGTGTTTGTCACTAATAGTGTTAACAACACATGTTGAAAACTCCATTGAATTGACAGAATTAAAGGTAAAATTGGAAAAATCTAAGTTAAGTTTAAAAATTCTTACAAAGTCCATACCTAAAATTATTTTTTGAGAAATAGAAGGTACTACTAAAAATTTCAATATATGTGTGATATTCTGCAAAGATACGGGTAAATCAACAGAACCGATAGTATTTTGAAGACTACCATCAGCTGTTGTTAAGCAAATAGAAACATCATAATTTAAAGTTAGCTTACACTTTTTTAATAAATACAATGATGATGAACCCAGGACAGAAACGTTGCTACCTGAATCCAAAAGTGCAGAAATAACCTCACCATCTATTGAAATAGATATATATGGACGATTATCAGAACCGTGCTTGTCCAACAATGGATTAGTAGTTAGTTTCTCAGAAGGCAAAATAGGAACTAAAGTTAAATTACTATCTGAAGACAAATTATTACTCAGAGAAATGATAGACTCATCATCAGAATCGTCAACTTTTGAAGAATAAGTAGGTAATAAATTAGATACGTTTTTGTCTATATTACTGTTTGAACTAAATTTAGAAAAAGAGACAAGTTTATTATCATTGTTATGCAATACTGTATTAGAAGACGAATGGGAATCACTATTATGCAAATTAATTTGTCGTCGGTCTATTGTCGTGACCTTTTTTGTAGAGATTTTCCTGGAATGTGCTTGTCTTTTGTTGTCGGCTTTTCTGTGTTCGACGTAGACGGGGCTGGTGGGTTGATGTTGACACCAGATTGCTCGTTTTTTGAAGAGCAACTACAATTCTTCTTATAGACATTTTTACTACCGCAACCATGGCAAAACACGGTACGTTCAGATCTACACTCCGGGAATGTATGTCCTTTAATACCACAATTCCAGCAAATCACTTGTAAAGAATTTGTCTCCTGAAATCTTTTATGAAACGTAGGATTTTGAGTCCTTATAGTAGACATAGATAAAGCTGACTCTATTTTTCTACAAAATTTTGTTAAATCTGCAATTGTGCTTACTTCGTGCAAGGCTAAGGCTTTACTGTAGTCTGGAAGAAGGCCTCCTTTGATTTCCGAAACCATTTCACATTCTTGTACTTTATTTGGAAGCCTGTGGAAAAGCGCTTCAAAATTTGAAATAAAAGTAGTAACGGGTTCCCTAAAACTTTACTTGGTAGAACGTATTTGATCCCATAAATTACGTTCATAATCTTCAGGCAAATAGTAATTTTTAAGAGCTGTAACAAGTTCTGACCAATCATGAAAAGATCTCTTAAGAAAATGATTGTGCCACCAAACAAACGCAGAGCCTTCAAAAAGGTCTTCAGCAGATAGAAATAACTCCTGGTCCGTACATCCTCTTGAGGCTTTTAATGCTTCAATTTGCTCTAAAAACGGAATAATTTGTTCTCGACCGGAAAACTTTTTAATTCCCCATTTGTAAATCGGGACGGATTTAACAACAGTACCAAAGGATCTTGATGCAATAGGCGTAGAAGCGTTTTGGGGAAGCATTTCATCATTAGCGTCCTCTTGTAAGTCCGCTTGAATTTTCTCAGCCAAAACTCCTTCTAAGTTGACGAGGTTGTTCCTAATTTCTCGCTTAATTTTAATTTCCTCATCCTTAGTAGCATTCAATTTGGAAATCCTACCAGACAAATGTGTCAATCTATCCGTTAACTGTTTATATGATGATGAGTTCTTTGTGCCAGTGAAATTGTTTATAAGTGTAGCCAATTCCTTTAAAGTTGTTGTTGCACCTCTGAAATCTTCTTCGAATGACAAGTCATTGGAGGCAGATGAAAAGCTACGATTAAAAACTTCCTGTGTTAAAAGTCCACGAAGAACTTTCCTTTTTTCTTCAACTGTATTTGGCACATCAACATCTCTTGTCTGAATTTCATAAGCCAGTTCATCCGACTTTAAATGATTTGGATTAAACGGAAGAGACATATTGATAAATAATTATTAAATACAAAGGGCAAAAATACTCGTAAAAAACGGACTAGACGCAGATGCATATAGGAATACAAGATAATAGCAAAAGGTATTCAAAAAAAAAAATATAGTTTAACTACTAGACATGTAGTGCAAGCAGGTTAACTCACCCAAAAATTGGAATAGATCGAAAATATTGCAATGTAATGTATAATATATAAGAAGGTCTAACAATTATAGCAAAATATAAAATAAATCCTTAAATTGGAACTAGAAATGTATGTGAATTAAATTTGCAACAACATTTAAGAAGAGAGGAAACCACCTAAAAGATTGCCTTAGTTGACGCATAAAGCATATTACTTAACGCTTGTTTCAAAAAAAATTATTTAAATAAAATTATAGTGTTGAACTTATATGCAAACTTTTAGAACGCGCCTTGTATTATGAAAACTAACCATTACTATAAACTTATCATCTAGATTTAGATCGTTGTGAGTATAGTATTAAAAGTTTCTTATTTTATGTAGATATCAAAATAAGATTTATTTATATATATATATATATATATATATATATATATATATATATATATATATATATATATATATATATATATATATATATATAATTAGAAAAAAAACTTCGCTTTTCAAATATCTAAAGTAAACGTTTAAATAAATGGTCAAACAAATACCTTGTTTTACACAAAATACACATATACACAAAAACTGATAAGCTGATAACTCAAATGAGTTCTCCTTTTTTTTATTTAAATTACTTATTGATAGAAAAAAAAATGCAAAAAATTGAAATAGATTTTACGGAAACAAATTTAATAAAGAAAGTGTGAGAAAAACCCATTAATAAAACCCAAAATCAACAAATTAAATAGTTTACGTACGTTGGGCGCCAATTGTGTTACGGCTAGCTCACCCATTGCACATTGAAACCCCTCGGGGGTGATGTTCGGCATAAACTAACTTAATTTGAGAAATCGGGAATTATTAATAAAATAATTTCTTTAACACATATCTTTATTTATTTATATTTTAATAATTCAAAATGTAATAACAATTAAATTGAGGTTCTAACAACAGGGAATTAAGCATCTATATACAAAATCTCAAGAAATAAAGAAACTTAGCCCTACTCTATGAGAAATCCTCCTGCTGTTTCCTTCTCAACTCGGACCATACAATGTCTGCAAAAACCATGCCGCTAAGCCGAAACCATGTGGATCCCTCTCCAATCCAAAGCCATGCGGACTTTCAAAATCGAGATGGATTTCTTATTCCAAAAAAAAACAATTTCATTTTCGTATTCTTCAAGGTGGATTCTCTTGAATAAAAACCAAGGTGGATTCTCTTGAATAAAAACCAAGGTGGATTCTCTTGAATAAAAACCAAGGTGGATTCTCTTGAATAAAAACCAAGATGGATTCTCTTGAATAAAAACCAAGATGGATTCTCTTGAATAAAAACCAAGATGGCTAGAAAAACAAAAGCCGCTATAAAACTCGTCATGGCACGAGTTTTGTCCAACAACAGAAGAATTCTGGCAAGCGGAAAGCTCTTCTCTCCGAGACCTGTATACCGATCCAGAACTCTCTGATGTTGCCAAAACTCACAAATTAATAATTGTAATTAATAGATAAATTATTAAATGAAAAATGAAAAAGACAAAGTTGTGCGATAAATACGATTTATATTGAATCATTATTATTACAGCAAAGGTAAAAAGAAAATAAAAATTGTAAGCAGTTTTTAAGTACTTGCGTACACAAAATTATACGAAACACTAAAAGTGTTCTTGATTAAAGTATGAAAATATGTTGTTGTAAAAAGAGCAAAGTATTAACTTACCCAGACCGTTGGAAGTTTCTGACCACGAGGACTTACATTTTTAATAATACCTTCTCGTTTGCTGGTTTATTTTAAAAAGAAATTAAATCGGGTCGGATTGATAGAAGTAAATTATTTAGGAGTGGGGTTTCTGTTTCTTGTACGATAAAGTAAGCGAAGGTAGGACTACGAGGGGACTTAAGAAATTAATCAGCGGATTTATTTGTAATAGGAAAATATTGAAATAAAATATAGGAATACAAACAAAGGAAAAAGAACTTATTATCAATAAAAATCAAATAGTATGCGCAGAAAATAGTGGAAAGTACTTTGAAATTAATAAGAACAAAAATGTAACGTTTTAAACGTTACATGCTTTTGAATTTTTACATTTTTTTTAAATATAAAAAACATTAAATTCCTTCCATCCTTTTTGGAATTTTTTGAATTATTTTTGAAGATTGCTACACCACAAATATTTCCACCAGTCATCTGAATCAATAAAAAAATTGAATTAAGTTATGTTTTTCCTGCTTAATCCCAATGTTACCTTTACTGTATAATACAGCAGAAATAAAATCCAGTAAGACACAACCACATTAAATGTATCTTAATACTTGTATAAGAGTTTTGGGTCCAAGTTGTGTACTAAAAATCACTCAGTAAAATTGACCACCTGGGTGACTTCACGGTGACGTATTTCATTCTGTCAATGTCAGAGTTACCATGCAACCTGTCTTTTACTAACCTTGCGGAGAGGGTATGCAAGCAGTGACCTTCTCGCTTAGTGACTGGTACGAATATGATGGCTGCATTCAGTTAGAATTGTTTTTGTTTGATTTTCTTCGATGCTTTCACTAAATCACTTGTGCGCTATCGGACAAACTTATTACTTATTACTTTTACTTATTAAAAATAAGTAATCTTTTAGTATACTTTTCAAAATTAGTTTTTGTTTAAAAAAGACGGTATATTAAGTAAGAAGAAGTGTTAAATACCTTAACGTTTTCATTTATATTTTTTACTTATTGAAAATCGTCCATTAGAACGCGTTCCTGAAATGCCTTTCTATGCATGTGTATTGATTTAATTTAAAATATACTTAATTTATAAACTATATTGGTTGATGTACATACAAAACAGGTTAGTTGTAGTCATTTATTAATTTTCTTTTTTCATTTAAGTCAAGATTTAAGACATTAATTTGTTAGCAAAACCAATTCTGCACCTTAGTGATTTTGAGCCATATACATTGTAAATGCCAAATAATGATTTACAAAGTTTGTACATATTAAATTAAGTTTATTTCTAGTGCATGTTTATTGTGATTTTAGTATAGGTGCTCAATATCTGCCTTTTTTTTCCATAACATTAAATAATATACCAAATAATACAATGAAAGTAATGTTTATTGAATTATTATGTTATAAAATAGTCTTATGAAGTGAAAAATAATCTTATTTATGTAAACCTTTAATATAGTTATGTAACATGGCGTCGTCATCATCGCAGGTGTTTTCAGTCATATCCTGGTGATGGGCCGATGGTGGTGGAGGTGGCAATTGGGCCGATGTCTGCTGGTATTGTGGGTACTCCGTGACTGCGAGATGTGTAATTCAAAAAACCGCAGCCGGCTTGGAAAATAGCGTCATTTATTATTTTTTCACAGTATAACGCATTATTCTCTGACATTGATCTCAACTTTTCAGCCACATGCTCGCCGAAAACACTATACTTTTGCTTCGATTTAGGAGAATCTAGTCTACTAGAAATTTTTGATAACACCTCAGTAGCAGTATTCTTTATTTTTCTCTTCTTATTCTGCGACACGTTCTGATTTTCGCTTCTTTGATAGTACTTCGAGACATTTCTGCTAGTACTGCTTTGGGATAAGCTAAGTGAAGAAGGGTCCCTTTCTGTGAAGACCTCGATATCCTGAAAAATACATGACTATTTATTTTTGTTACAGACGCCTACAACAGAAGACCAGTGGAGAATGATTGCGAGAGGATTCGAGGAAAGATGGCAATTTCCAAATTGTCTCGGATCAATCGACAGAAAACACATCAGAATCATACCGCCTGCTGGGTCTGGATCCAGTTTTTATAACCACAAAAAATTTTAAGGTACGGTTCTCATGGCCTGCGCCAATGCCAATTACGAAATTATTTGGTGCGAAACAGGAATAAATGTCAAAATATCTGATGTAGTTATAAAAGGAACGAAATTTTATGAAAAATTATGTAATCACCAGTGCAATATTCCAAATAAAAGAAGGCCACATAATAGTTCGAAGGCTTTACCATACGTGTTTGTTGGTGATGAAGCATTCGCATTAAGGCCTGACTTTTTAAAAACCGTATGGAAAAAATGGTCTCACCCCAGAAAGAAAGATATACAACTACAGATTGTCACGGTCCAGGAGAGTAATAGAAAATGTATTCGGAATAATGTCGAACCGTTTTAGAATGTTTCATACCGCAATTAAGTTACGTATCGATAGAATTGATGTTGTCGTTTTAACGTGCTAGATTTTACACAATTATTTACGAAAGTTGGTTCCTAAAAATCTAAAAATTCGGTATGATGTAGTTCCGTTACTTTATAGTAAGGCTGTGATATTTTTGCCGTGCGAGCAATATCGCGTGTATCATCCCTTTGGAGTGAATACATCGATTTTTCGACGTCTCGATTCAATCGCAGAGTGAACTCTGTCACATTCCATCTCTGAATGACCTGACTCCATGAATTTCTGATTGTTGACCTCAATAGGCAAATCCCTTACAGAACGGAGAAACATTGCAGAAACGATCGAGTTTCTATTTTGACCAGTGGCGGTATCAGAGTAAAAGGTTATCTCCTTAACTTCCGGCTTTAATTCTGAAACAAGTTTTCATAGACATGTGGCAGTCTCCGAAAATCCTTTCGCACCTTCTCCTTCATACCACATATAATTGGTTGTTTCAGAAGTTCCGAGGTTATAGATTGTGAAATTAAATGTCTTTAATTTTCTTTAATAATATAACTGACCGATTTGTAGACTGGGAGATAGTAGAATTTTTTCCATATCCATCATAAAAGAAATAAAGCTATGGTCAGTCTTTGCTCTTGTTTTGTATTGTTCCTTGTGAAGTCTGGCTTCATCTTTTCTTGTTAGGTGTAGATTGTATTTATCTACAATTTTATCTTTATCATTTGGGAGCATATTTTTCACCTGTGTACAGTAATTCATTGGTCTTTTTTTGGTTTATAGAATGCATAATTGAACTCTGATGTAAAAATGTGCTTATAATAACTTGCCTTTTCAGGTTGCACATTTTTTTTTTCATTACAAAATTGTACGTAATCCAGGTACAACCTATTTTCACTTAAAACAGATTGTAGGTACTGCCTTTTAGTGCTGCTCCTACAGTAGTGGGAGGCCACGACTGTAAGTGATTTTATGTGCTCTCATTTTTTACATTTTTGACTTGCTCTGTTTTTTTGTCTAGTGGTTCCTTTTTACTACGCCGGTCTGACTCTGTAGTGCCTTCTGGCGTCTTCTTTGATAGTGCCATCCGAATTTTTTGAGCAGAAATATTTAGTGTGGCCAAAAAAAAATGTTTTGCACACTTGGATTTTGTTTCCATCTACAGTTAAGCTGAAAGCTAACGTATTATTTCGTCTAGATTCTGCTTCACCTTGATATCGCCTTTTCACGGGCATACTTGACACACATTTTGCAATAAAACTCCGCCCTAGTTGTTCACATTTTATTTTTAGGTATTCTTCGAGGACTTTCTTTCTGTTTTCGTTGGATATTTTATCATTGCATTTATAATGACATTTGCAGTTGACTGGTTTCAGCGTTTTAGCAGATATTTTCCTTCCAACTCGGTTCTCGAATTCGTTTCCCATCATTTTAGTTTTTTTCTGCTTGTTTCTTTTCCAATCTTTTGGGTTTCTTTTGCGTTTTTAGTCGAGCTCTCTTCAGTAGTTACAGCAACATTTTCATTGGTTTGTGTCCGACTCATCATTCTTCTTGTTTCTAGAGAACACGGTTCGTCGTCTTTGTCGCTGTTGGAGACATAACATGACGATAATGAAGACTGTGATGTCTCCTGAATAGTATGTGATACGCTAGGCTCTCGGTGTACAAATGATTCGTCTGCATCTGCTCCTTTTGAACCTTCTGTAAAGTCAGTCACTGGTTCCCGTTGTTCTGGGTCTGAAAATCGAATGCTGATCTTAGTAATGTTAATGGCATAGTAGTGAACAAACTATAGTTATTGAAATGAGCTTTCCACTTGTAATTTTACAATGTAACAATAAAGTCCCTTTTCGGAAGTCGTAAAAATGATTGATTTCCTATGTACGCAGTTTATTGAAACGTGAATGACTTTATTAGTATATAGTTTTTTTAAGTTCATCGTTTTTATTAAATCTTTTCAATATTTATAAGTAAAATGCGAATTTTTCAAAAATACACGTTCCTTATTATCATGCTGTTTATTTTGCTTAAATGATATGCAATGTGTAGACGAAGATTTCATATATCAAAATTAATCATCAAGTCATTTCATTTGCTTGAAGATCCAAGCGCCGATCCCGTGGTCCTCTTTCTTCACCCCCGTTCCACCGATAGGCAAATTGTGATTCATTGTAAAAATAATTTTAATGTGTACTATACCTCTTCGTAATAATTAAGAAACGAGAGTGTCCATATTTTTTTTATTGATTTATCAAATAAAACAGCTACTTACCAGGAACATTTTCTTGTCGTGATAAAGCTGCTTCAACTATTTTTTTCACAGGAGATGACCTAATGATACTTGCGCCAGATCTATGCCATGTTGAACTGTTATTTCATGTTTTATTCTTGTTTTTTGAAAACCAAAACTTTAAACTTGTAATAAAACTTAATATAGATACGAAAAACAGACTGCTCACTACTCACTCTACATAGGATAGCATTCAACTAACAGATAAAAATTTCAGTTTAAGTGTTGTCAGTCAGTGTTATCTTACGCATTTGTGTAGGACCGAGTGAGACACCTGATGATTATCGCACAAGAATGTTATGTTTCCTAGAAGGACATAGTCTAATCGAGTCATATCTTTAATACAGTACAATAGATGTGACATAGGTCTATCAAAATTATCAATACATAAATATCTAATCAATCATTTACCTGGATATTTTCTTTTTTCATGAGCTCTTAAATTATAATCGTTGGAAAAGTTTTTCTTGCACTCATTTCACTGAGCCATTTAAATAATTTAGCAGCAGATCTTAATCCACAACAATAACAATAAAATAATTTATTTTATGTAGGAGGATAATATATGTACAATATCGTATATAAGTCTATGAGGAATATGTATTATGAAGTTGTCAAGTTGACATAACTACTTTCATCGATCTTCTTTTTTAACCGGTAAAGATATTTCACAGATATCCCTGCTGTAGCACATATTTCTTTATCCATAACAGTAATTTAGATAACATAAATAATTTTTCAATGATATGTGTGGATGGAACCTTATTTTTTAATAACAATATGTTCTTGCAAATGCATAACTTTGTTTAGTTGGTAAACTTACATTATACGTCACAACAATTAACAAAAATCATTAAAATAAAAATAAATAAATAACAAATTCACTGTATGAATACGATATATTATATTCCGTACGTCCTATTTCAATAAAATAAATCGATAACTTGTTAAGCAGGGTCGATTGACACAGCAGTAAAATGTTACACATAAAGATGTTGTGAAAGGTATCTTCGCTTACTTGGTCGACTAGTAGTAAAGTTATCAGCATTAAATGACAAAGCGGTCTTTGCACGTCGCTTTAACTTTATCTTATAGTTGTCTAATAAAATAAAGTAAAATTTTATTGTTACTATAGGGTGCCTAATGCAATACTTCAAAAAACCGAAAACTTTGCAAAATAAATATTATATTTCATTTATATAGAACGATAACTACAAAGCAAAGAAATAATTAGGTAATTTTTTAGTAAAGTTTAGGAATCCAACTCGTCCGATGAGGAATCTTCAGTCACACTGAAGTTTATTAATATTTTGTCGGAAACAGTGTCTACCATCGCGTCCAATTTCCACATTATCTCTTCTTCCTTGATCACATGAGCTACGGTATTAGCCCAATCTTCTTTCTTTATTTGAGCCCAGATTAATTCTATCGGCTTTAACTCGCGAGCCATTGTATCTACAACATGCTGGCGATATATGTCACGATGCTGTCTAATTATACTTATAAGCTCAACCTTAACCATGTCCTCGGAAAATGAAATTCCTTTTTGTCCTAACCAACTCTACATATCTACTTTTCTGGTGGCCATAGTTGGCAGATGTTCTACTAATCGGCTGTGATAAGAAGCGTTATCCATCACTATTATCGAATTTGGCTCGACTCGTGAAAGAAGGGATTCAAATCATTTTTCAAAATGTCTTCATGATAGTCCCCCGTTTTCTTAGATAAAAAAATTAGTGCACTATCGTCTAAAAAGCCACTCTCACTACCTATATGGGCGACAATCAGTCGTTGCCCTTTACTCGTTGGTCCTCGTAACCCTGCTGATAAACCAAACACAAAACCTTGACGAATATTTTTCTGCGAATTTAGACAGCTTTGTGTAAATTTTATCTTTAACATTTTCACTAAACCAAATTTGTAAATCGATCTATGTGTCTATAATAGCATTTTTCGTATTATATTTTAAATCTAAACTTTCGTTATCACTCGATTTTTTAATGAACTCAGCGCAAAATACAGGATTGATTTTAAATATTTTATTTGTTTTCAAAATATTTTAAATTTTTCTGCAAAACACAGTATATGCATCGTTCAAAAATTGGCCTACGTCCGTATGCGTTAAATTTATTATTACCCGGGTTTTAGTTCGACTCGCAAAACACGATATGGCATTTTCCCATTTAACTCTATTGTCTAATTTTGAACTAAGCCCCAACCCAACATGCTTATTATTAGTGAAATTTAAAATAATTTTGCCTAAACTGACCTTGTTAGAAATAGAACAATTTTCTAACTGTTCCAATGGGAAGTTTATTGTTTTTAATTACTTTAATGCATCTCCAAATTTGATTATTTAAACGTCTTGTCCAAACTTTTCGGTCCCTATCAGTGAATTTATCAAAAATTATTTTACGACGCTTTTTAATAATGTGAAGCAGATCATCAGACTGTTTAATTACGTGTTTATGTTGCTAGGCTAAAAAAACAGAAAAAACAAGAAAAATCACTCACTTCTAATCTAATTTTCTATGACTTGTTGGCTCCACAAGCTACTGCTCCTTCGAAGAATAATGAATAATTTTTGTCAATCAAATACTGTACGCAGGGGTAATAATATTTTGTTATACGTTACGGTAGAAAGATACCCACAAATGCACCCAAACACACACACACACACACAAATACTCACACGCACACACAAACACATCCACATTTACACTCACACCCAAACACACCCACATGTACCCGCACAGGCACACGCACACGCACGTGCACGCCCACGCATATGCACACCCACTCACACAGACACCGACACGCACACAAACACATACCCGCACACGAACCCAAACACACACACATAAACACTCACACGCACACACAAACACACCCCATGTAAACGCACACGCAACCGCACATGCACACGCACACCCATACGCAAACACGCATACGCATACGCACACACGCATACGCACACACGCATACGCATACGCACACACGCATAAGCACACACGCATACGCACACACCCATACGCACAAACACACCCACATGTACACGCACATGCACCCACTCAAACAGACACAGACACCGACACAGACACGCACACGCGCACGCACGGGCACGTCCACGCCCACGCACACCCATGCACATACACACCCACTAACACAGACACAGGCAAGCACACACACACACACGTACCCAAACACACATACACCCACAAACACTTACACGCACACACACTCACACGCCCACACAAACACACCCCATGTACACGCACACGCAACCGTACACGCACGTCCACGCCCACGCACTCCCACGCACCTGCACATTTACGCACATGCACACCTACGCAAATGCACATTTACGCACATACACACTTACGCACATGCACATGCACGCACACACACGCACTCACACACGCACACACACACATGCACACACACAAACACACATCCACGCTCACGCACATATACACGCACACACAAACACTCCCACATGTACACGCACACGCAACCGCACACGAACGTCCACGCCCACGCACACCCACGCACCAGCACACTTACGCACATGCACACCTTCGCACATGCACCTTTACGCACATACACACTTACGCACATGCACACACACACACACGCATTCGCCCACGCACACACACACACACAGTCGCATACACTCTCACACCAACACCCACATGTACACGCACACACAAACAATCCCACGTGCACAAACGCACAAGCACCCAGACACACACCCACAAACACTCACACGCACATACACAAACACACCCACATGCACACGCACACACAAACACACCCACATGTACACGCACTCGCACACGCATGTCCATTTCCAGGCACAAACACGCACATACCAACCCACTTACACAGACACAGCCATCGACACACACGCACCCAAAAACACACACACCCACAAATTCTCACACGAACACACACAACACACACACACACGCATACGCACACCCACGCAGATGCACCTCCACTCACACAGACACAGACACCGACACAGGCACGCACCCAAACACACACATACTTACAAACACTCACACGCACACACAAACACACCCCAGCTAAACACAAACACGCACACGCAACCGCACACGCTCGTCCACGCCCCCTCAAACCCACGCCCCTGCACACTTAGGCACATGTACACGCACACGCATATGCATACGAACACACACATACGCACACGCACACACACCCTCGCACGCATACACACGCACACACACACACACTTACACACACAAAACACAAACATCCACGCTCACGCACATACAAACACTCCCACATGTACACGCACACGCAACCGCACACGCACGTTCACGTACGCACATGCACATTTACGCACATGCACACTTACGAACATGCACACACACACACAAACACACCCACATGTACACGCACACACAAACACACCCACATGTACACGCACACGAACCCGCACACGCACGTCCACGCCCACACACACCCACGCACCTGCATACTTACGCACATGCACACCTACGCGCATGCACATTTACGCATATGCACACTTACGCACACCCACACACACACGCATACGCACACACACACACACACACATACAAACACACACAAAGACGCATACACTCTCACACAAACCACCCACATGTACACGCACACACAAACACTCCCACATGTACACGCACGCGCACACTTAGGCAGCTGCACACACACACGCACAGACTCACACACACGCACACAAACACACACACACACACCCACAAACACACACACACACACCCACAAACACACACACTCAGACCCACACACAAACACGCCCACATGTACACGCACACGCACCGACACACGCACGTCCACGCCCACACATACTCACGCACCTGCACACTTACGCAAATTCATACGCATACAAGCATACGAACACACGCATACGAACACACGCATACGCACACACGCATACGCACACACACCCACACACGCATACGCACACACACATACGCACACGCACACACACCCACGCACGCATACACACGCACACACACACACACACACACTCACACACACAAAACACAAACATCCACGCTCACGCACATACAAACTCTCCCACATGTACACGCACACGCAACCGCACACGCACGTTCACGTACGCACATGCACATTTACGCACAT